>NC_039365.1:67672728-67901651 GCF_003573695.1 Papaver somniferum
CTGTGAAATCCTTTTTCCATTCTGGTTTTCTTCTTAAGCAAATAAACAACAATAGAGTTTCACTAATCCCTAAAGTCCAGATTGTAAGCAAACCAGAAGATCTTCGTCCAATCGCATTATGCAATACAATATACAAGATTGTCTCAAAGATTATTGCCTTGAGAATGAAGAAACATGTGAACATCATTATATCACCCATGCAATCTGCATATGTTCCAGGAAGGTTAATCTCGGAAAACATCTGTCTAGTTCAAGAGATCGTTCAAGCGATGAAAAGAAAAGAAGGAGTTAGTGGCAATCTTTCCCTTAAGATGGATATGTCGAAGGCATTCGACAGGTTGGAATGGAAATTCTTATTAGATATTCTCAGAAAACTTGGCTTGTCTGACAAGTTTGTTCGGCTTATTTCTCAATGCATCTCTACCACACATATTGAAGTTATGCTGAATGGATCACCAACTGCAGATTTTAAACCCACACATGATATTCGACAAGGTGATCCATTATCACCTTATCTATTCATACTAGGAATGGAGTCTTTTTCTAGATACCTAGCATACTGTTAGAAATCTGGGCAATTGACAGGTATGAAAATTTCTCTATCTGCACCCAAGATTAACCACCTTTTATTCGCAGACGACTGTCTCTTATTCTGCAAAGCTAATGAGAGGCAAGTTCAGAAATTACTTCAAGTGATTGAACAGTTCTCTAGTTTTTCTGGGCAACTGATTAACTTCAATAAATAAAAAATCAGCTGTTTATTTTAGTTCTAATCTCGAACAAGAGACATTCGTAGGAAGGAGAACTGTTCGATGGAGAAATATCTTGGTCTCCCTTACCTAGTTTGCAGTCGTAGGAACAAGAGATTATTACCTAGTTTTTCTACCAATATATCAGTGGAAGTTTGCAGGTTAGATATCTCAATATCTCAGAGGAGAAATATCTTGGTCTCCCTTTTTTTGTAGGAAGGAGAAAGCGCATTCCATTCTCTATTTTTTGTGATCAAATGGACCACAGATTCTCTAATTGGAGTGGTAGCAACATGTCCGAGGCGGATAGATCAGTAATGATCAAAAATGTCTCCAATGCGATACCCATTCATCCTATGACTAGCTTCAAGCTTCCAGACGTCACAATTAAGAGAATGAGTAGCAAACAACAACAATTTTGGAGAAACAAAAAATCGTGTGGAGAAAATCATATCAACCTGGAGAAGAACTCAAAATCCAAAGGAAGAGGGTGGATTGGGCTTTCGTGATATGCATATTTTCAACAGAGCTTTACTTGCAAAGTCAGGATGGAAACTAAGTTCAGATACAGATTCCATGATGGTAAATTCTTTGCAGGCTAAATACTTTCAAGATGGAATTCTCTTCAATCTAAAGAAGAACTACAATACAACCTGGTCATGGAGAAGTATGTCTTCAGAGCTGAAATTTGTTCAAGATAATAGCTGCTGGTGTGTGGGTAACGGGAAAAAGATTTTGATTTGGAAGCATAGATGGATTCAAGATTTTTTGATCCCTCCAATTCCTAAAGATGGGTGTACTTCTTATTCTCAATTCACTTATGTTCATCAGGTTTTTAACCAATGCAACCTGGAATCTCAGATTATTGGAGGAATTGTTTGAACCTAATACTGTGATACTTATCTGCAGTATTCAGATTCATTCATCTCAGGATGACAGACTAGTGTGGTTACTTGAGAAAAACGGTTTTTTCTCAGTAAAATCTGCATACAGAAAGATGTACGAAGATACTAATCCGTCTGAAGATGTGGGTCCGAGATTTAAAAAGATCTACAAGACATTGTGGAAGCTGCCTCTACTTCCAAGAATTCGACACTTTCTATGGAAAGCGGTTTCTTCTCTACTTTCTACAAGATATGTTCTAAGCACAAAAATCCCAGGCACAACAAACATCTGTATTTTCTGTGAGCAACATCTAGAGACTCCTGCACATGTCCCCAGGGCAGTTTGGTTTTCCATTACGGGTTTATCATCAGCTCAGTCTACTTCCTTCTCAGATTGGATATCATGATGGTTTGATGATTTTCATGCTAACAAGATATCATCTGATGAAATCTGTAAGAGGTTCATCACTGCCTGGTGTATATGGAACGACAGATGCGATAAGGTCTTTCAGAACATCAGCCCCAATCCGGAAAGAACTATTTTGAAGTGCCACAGTTTCATCAATGACCACTCTGCACAACTGAGAATAACTCATAGTTACACAACAGAGTTTGTCGTAGAAATGTGTATTGGTATCCTCCTCCCATGAATTTTGTCTGTATTAATGTAGATGTCTCTTACTTAAATAATGTAGGTGGAGTTGGTCTAATAATTCACAATTTTGCAGGTGACCAGCAAGCATCTAGATGCATCTACCTGACAAATATTCGAAGCGCCGAGCAAGCTGAATGTATGGGACTGAGGGAAGCGGTTATTTGGGTAAAAAGCTTAGGGCTAGAGAAAGTACATTTTCATCTTGACGCGCTGAGAGTGGTGGAAGCAGTTAACAACAATGCCTCTATAGACTGGAAACTTCTCAATTTGATAAAAGATATTCAAATACTATTTCGTAGTTTCACCTCTTGGAAATGTTCTTGTGTTCCTAAAGAGGGTAATAAAGTTGTTGACATTCTCTCTAGATTATCAAGAGAGAATGCTTTAACTGATTCTTGGTCTGACTCTTCTCCTGTTGAGATTAGAGCACAATTATGTGAAGACCAAACTCATGTACCAGTTTAATTTCATCAATGCAATTACTTCTTTTCGCTTCAAAAAAAAAAAAACTGAATAAAAGAAAAATGTTTAGCGAGTCTTCTAATCTGATCATCCAGGGGCAAGGGGTTGAAGTAGGTGAATTGAGGAGATTTATTGTAAAGTGGGAATTAAATGTTTGACCCTCTCTTCGCTCTCTCTTGCTCAAATGGCCTTTGGTTTGAAATTCATTTAAAAAAAAATAATTCACTCTATTAAAATGACCATTATAAAAAGGAGGGTCGTATGAATAAAGATGTTTGATGATGTCATTAAATACAAGTTTTTAATGACAGAAATAAACTTGTTTGTATAAATATAATAAAAATGGATATAAATTCTATCATTTTTCTTTAGTATAATTGTCGAACCAACTTAAATATGACATATCTCACAAATCATACGTAGTAATCTGACATACATACACAAAGAACATAAATACGAATATCAAATTTTCGATTTTCTAGATTTTTGTATTCTCTAAATGAGTTTTTTAATTTTCTTCATATTTTTTAGAGTGCAGCTATTATTACATTTTCTTTGGAGGTGTAGATATTATCCACAATATTTTTTTGGTGTGCAATTATTATCCGGGATAGTAAATAACCTTCCTTAATTGTTTATATATAGTATGTACATTGTTATAGGAGCTATACGAAAAAATTTCTTTTGGTTCCATAATTTGTGCAGCTTACATACACAAGTATACATGTGTAGAAAATATGTACAATCAGTCAAATCAAATATGAGTTCAGGAGACTTTTTTTAAAGAACGTGCAATTGAGAGATATGAATTAATATCCTCATCCAATGGTTTCTGCTAAGGGGTGATTTTTAGGGTAGAAATACTAAAATACCCTTTAAAACAAATAAAAACTAAATCAAACCTAAATATTCCCCACTCCCTTCCAAATTCCGTTCTTCTTTTCTGTCGGCTCCTCACTTTGAAAAAGATTTTTTTTTTTTACATCGTTGGTATGTATTAATGATGAAGACCATGACGGAAGTGATTTTCTTTTATATCGCCGGTATTGTATTAGTGATGAAGACCGTGCCGGAAGTGATGAAGACCATGCCAAAAAATGGTGTCGGTGTGCTCGATAAATAACTTACAATGCCGACACTGTAAGTTGGGAGTACCCATTTTCCGTACATTTTGTAATATTTGTCGGCATTTTGTAAGTTGGGAGTACTCATTTTTTAACCAAATTCCTATTACTTCAATAAATTTCCTTCTACTCTCACCCAAATGAAGTGATTATGATTTATACTAATAATTATCAAACTAATCTATTAACTTAGCTACTTATAATTAACCACTAAATCTGATTAGTAAAGGATAAATTAGGAATTAGTTAAAATACATGGATAGGGGGTGACTATGATTTACTATTTAAATCCATATTTTGTCCTATTATCATATCCTCCAATTACTTTATATATTCCCCAATTGCGCGTTATTTTTAAAGACGAACAAATATAATAATTTTAAGTTGTGTAGAATATATCCAAATTGTAACTTCATCTCCTATTAATAAAATATATACTTCAAGAAAAAAACTAGCATATATGCAGAAATATCCACCACTAGAATTTGTATCCACAATTAGAAGGTTATTTTGGTCTTTCCATGTTTAGGATTATTTCATCGTAAGACCAAAAAAAATATAAGTTTTATTTTCTAGGCCATAAAAATAATACCAAAAAAATATAACTTGTGTTTTCTAGGGCCATAAAAATAATTAACTACACTTGTAAAATCCTGATACACGTAATATTCTTGCTCCTAGTTAGTAATTCTCCGTGAATTTTTACGAACCGTTGGGGAGCGAATCAATCGGCCTGAAACCACGTATTAAGTCTGCGTCTTTTATGTTTAAAGGTGATCGCAGTCGTATGCGTCAAAAATAATTTCACTTTCTTACTTAACTAAAATAAATGAAGTATGTGATAAGAAAGAGTTCGTTTCCACATAGAGGCAATTGTTGTTATGCAATTTTCAGATTCTTAAGTAACCAAGGGGCGATTTTGTTTATCAATGCAATAAAAATTAATTGAAAGCAATAAAATATGAAAATAATCGATAAGAGGAAGATATTGGTCATGTGATAGTATCATTCACAAACATGTATTTTCATCAATGACTAGAATTGGTATTTTAATCTCTCATTTACTAAAAGTCCTAGGATACTTTGATCGCAAGTATATCCCGCTAATTTCCTGATTTCATCACAACCACATTAAAAGATGTATATGTGAATTCTTCCTAGAAAGCAACCTAAAGTGTAAAAGCACAATTAAGTTTAACTCCCTAAAAGCACTAAGTTTTATGGAATAAGACTAATCAAGACAATCAAACGTGTAAAAGCACTAATTCGATTTAACCAAGGTTATGATTCATTTGTGACTAGTAGGATATATCACTACAAGCACTACCCACAATTATGCTATTTAAAATCAGGAATAAACAACTTTTTCGTATTGAAAACCCTAATATGGCTTTAGAAATGAATGCAAATCGGATTGATTCCGGACTTTACCAAACAAACAATCAAATCATATGACAATATAAACCATGAAAAACAATAAATTATCGAGACAAAACTAATGCATTGAATGAAATATCATGTTGAGAAATCAACTTTATCCCATAATCAATATTATGTGTTTAGCTACTCATAGCTTTTGAATTCATCATAATTATTTTCATAAAATGAAGAAATGAAAAATATACGAAAGCAAACCCTAATAGAATCGCCGCTCTCTCCAAAAGCTCCAAAAGCTCCAAGTAGAAAATACGTGATCCAAAGTTGTAGAAAACTTTCTGTTTTATAGCTTTTCTTTGTTTCCAAAAGTAGGTCAGGGACCGAGTCAATACGAGTCAGACCCGAGTCAGATGGGGAAGTCAGAATCAGCTAGGCTGAGTTGCCAGGCCATAGTCTTGCACAAGCCAGAGTTGTGTTGCATAGGCTATATATAACTTGTGTCGCTCCAAGATGGCGCTTCACAACCTTCATTCCCAATCAACCAGTTCAGCTGCAACTCCCAACTTCAGTAGCTTCATAACCCTTGGCAGACAAGCACATACATTCCATTCTAACTCTTGCAGCATCATAGCAACGCCAGTTTCATCTGTTCTCTTCAATCACCCATTGCATCAGACTTGCACACCTCCATTCACTTCACGACATAACTAACAGCAACATTCTGCGGCAGCAAAATCCATTTGAGCTTCAACTCAGCTTAATCAATCAACCAACACTGCAACACTGCCATTTACAACACCAACACCAGTGCATTCTGCTCAGCTCAAAATCTTTACTCTCAGACATCCACCAACACAGACATCTAGCTCCTCAGCTCATTCATCCATTTAAACTTCAGTTCCACAATTCAGCATCACCAAAGCCATTTCCTGAGTCTTGCGCCACAGTTCAGCTTCACAGTAAACACCATCATCTTCTCTGGCCAACAGCTGCAATCTCAGTTCATGTACATTATCATAACAACCTTCCATTGCCTGTACCTTCATCTTCTTGCATCATCTGTAG
Organism: Papaver somniferum; assembly: GCF_003573695.1. Taxonomy (NCBI): domain Eukaryota; kingdom Viridiplantae; phylum Streptophyta; class Magnoliopsida; order Ranunculales; family Papaveraceae; genus Papaver; species Papaver somniferum. Next base: position 67,679,045 of record NC_039365.1, read on the forward strand.
CTGCAATCAAATACCTGCTCAGCTCAACAGCCTACCCATCTCACTAATACCACCAACAAATCTCAAACAAGCCCATTACAGTTCATCAATTCCCAGCTGTAGCTAGAACCAGCATCAACTCAGTTCCAACATCTTGAACTCAATACAGTTCCTTGAAGCAGCAAACAACCCATCTCCATCTCAGGTTCAAGACCGAATTCACAACCTCAAAACCACCTGCAATGTATCACTTCCATAAACTGCAACAGACACAGCTCAAACCTTCAATCTATTGGCTGTGACTTCCACTTTCAGCTGCAACAATTCTTCTCAGCTGGTTCCTTGGCTGAACATCGACCTCCATCTCTGTCATGATCCATTACCAATTCTGCTTCTTATTGTCATCTGCTTTGCACTTTGCCCTGCATTAGTAACCAATCCACCAACATCTTCAAGCTCAGTCTGCCACTGCACTTGTACCTCATTTACCCAGCATCCATTATAATATCTTGGCTTGACTGTAGCTTGATTCAAACCCTAACATACATCTATCTCGGCTTCAAGCCTTCTCACCACCAGTATCTACCATTTCTTCTTATCTGTGGCAATACCAACACACCACCTGAACATTTCCTTCTCTGTCCCTTCAAAGCAATAGCACTTCACCATCAGGCTTCAAGTGCAGCTTCAAGTCACCAACAGTTTGTTATGAACCTACTTGTGATATTCAATAACTCAAAGCATAAGTAACCACTGCAGCCACACTGGACTCGGTTTCCTCTTCTATTCATTTTCATAAGTTTCTCAATTACAGACTTTGGCTTATAAAGCTTCGCAAACCTAACCTAGATCTAGTGGCCACGAAGAGCCCAGGTGGTCACATCCGACACACCCATTACAACTAACTAATAATTAACACTAATAACAATAATAAATACCAATACTACTAAGGACAGACATAAATATGATATGGGGGCATCCCAGGTACATGACATTCCACTCTCCTTGAAAACATCCTTGTCCTCAAGGATGATAGTTAAGTGAAGCACAAACCGTTGGAAAGTCAGCGCCTGCCGCCTGGTTGAGGATATAGATAGTGGTTGTCGCACTCTCCAATACACATGAGAAGCCCAACACCTTGAACGCCATTAAAAACCCATCCGAGGCCCAGAAAGTCCCACTACCAAGCCCATCTGTTGATTGCCCTCCTGGTAGACTACATGTGAGTCTCACTGTCATAATTATTCTCTTAAACCAACCATTGGGGTTAAACTCTTTGGTATTCACTTCATAAACCTGTCCCCTGTCTTCATATCTTCCTGTAGAGTAGGCATTAATAGAAGTCCGACTTGCACCGACACTGACAGACATAAATACGATGTGGGGCGCGATACTAATAATATTGATCCAGCTAATATTTCCTGCATCCCGTAAAAATATAGATAACAGTTCGAAGTCTGACCAACACAGAACATGATATGCGCCACCCCTTCTTCCACAGTAGGTACATGACATTCCCTCTTCCTTCAGAATATCCTTGTCCTCGAGGATCAAGAATTGAGTTGCAACGTGGCTTTGCAGAACATGATATGCGCCACACTGATAGACTATTAGCAGTACCGCTTGAAAGGCTATAAGCAAGAAACGATGTTGATGCTGCGATACTTGGCACTCTGCACTAAAGACGCCTAGGAAAATTAGTCGATACAATGTCACTAGGTACCCATATCGGACCCTCGCACACTTCAATATCAGGTCTAATAATCAATTGACCATTTTCCTGCGAACTGTAATGTTCATACCACGGCTGAATTATTCCCTCCAATTCCATCAGTGCACTTAACATTCTTATTCTTAGCTTGCACTTGTTCACAAGCCCACAGTCTTCAGAACTTACAAGTTGTTGAGTAATGCCATAAACTTCATCAGTGTCCAGGGCCCCATAGCTCTCAGGAATAAGAATTTCAGAAATAGGAGATGTGTCTTTGAACTGTGCCAAAACGTTGATCTTCATTACACATTTGGGTAATAGGAGGAAAATAAAAGCAAAAATTTCAGCCACAATTGCTTTTGGTACTGACCTAGTAATAATTCCAACCCGAGTATGAATTCCCATAAGTACACAATCAAGCTGACCTTCACCATTTGGCGCTAATTTCCACCTCAATAAAAATGTCGAAATCCATACAGGTGTGGAGGCAACTCCAGCAATTTCAACCTGAATTCTTGTCCTCGGAATTCTTGTCCTCCTCTCCGAGTATGTATCACCACAAACTCCCAGCAATCGGTAACAACAAGATGGAAAATATAGAGAGTTGTGAAATATAATCCAACAACCGTAAAGAATTACCTCAATACGCTCTTGTCTAATCTGAGCTTGATTGTCTTTATAAAAGTCATGTGAAGGACATGGAAAAACTCTGCTCAAAAGACAAACAATTCTGAATAGATACTGAAATATCAGTACAGCAATTTGTGAGATATTCTTATGTCCATGTAGACCCTTATCAACCAGCAGCAAGTCTGCATAATATACCGTTGTAGCATTAGGTTGGAGCTGCAAGAAAATATCATCTTCACCAATATTCAAACTCCACGGTCGAATACAACCATAACAGTAATTATGAACATGATACAAGTGACAAAGATCATTTATGACAGAATTCAAAAACACCACATTAGCAGATCGTGGATAGTGTGAGGAGAAACCCACTCTCAAGGGTTCAAAACAACTTCTAACCAGTGTGAGAATCACTCGAAGAGGATGATAATAAAGCCCCACAAAATCATCTCCAGAACTAATAAGGTGAACCATTTGTAAAGAAAATGTCCTAGCTGATGTGCACGAGACTATAACAACTCGGGCCAAACAAGTATTATGAGCCACCCAAAACAAAAAATGATAAAAATGAACCCACTGTTGCAAATCCAAGACCCCAACAAGAATGATATTCCGCGAATTGGATGAATGGGACTTGAAGACACCCTTCTTAATCATTACCATTGCAAATGAATTCACAAACAGGAAATTGAATCGATACCCATGCTTTGAACTCAACTCATTAACAATTCTCTTACAGTAGTTAGGCATTATAATTGAGCCAGCAATTGGCTTTCCACGATCAAATAAAGAACAAGTAAAAACAAAATAAAAGTAGAAATAAAATACCACTAATGTCAGCTCCATTTATACACAGAAGAACCAAGGAATCCATATATCGCAAATCAGAAGGATATGCAAGCCTCATAACTAACTCACAAACCCAATCCTCATTGTAAGTTTCCATTAAAACTGATCCAAGAACAATCACAGGGGAAGTAGTCGTATCAAAATAGCCTTCGTCAACCAAATAAGAAAATCCCTCAATAAGTTGAAATTCTTTTCCACAATCAATTACTCTGCTTATAAAGTTGAAACAAGGGTGAGAAGATTGCTCACTAGCTATTTGGGGACTGATAACAGCTTTCTCTTTGAAACACAGAATACCCAATTGAATCAATTTAACAAACAGTTGCCAGGTGGTACTATAAACACTACCATTAGCCAACATGCAAGCAATTTGATCTCTAAACCATGAATCTGGCCAGTACCCATTCTTATAATTCAGCTCATATACAGAATTTCTATCCAATTTAAACATGAAAATTGAGCAGACATATAGTGCAAAATAGCATGAAGTAATTGAATCAAAACCAAATTCATAAACACCAGCCAAATAACAAAACCTCTTAATAAGTTTGAAAGCCTTTCCTGGATCAAACATGTTATGAGAAGAATGGAGAATAGTGAAATTACACTCACTAATTAATGTTTTGCAAAAACTGAAGATCCGATTCTTCTTCTCGAACTCAGTCACGACACCTATCACAGCCCTGGATGGAATTGATTTGACCACATGAAACTTCTTTTTCTTCATAGAAATAAGGACTAATCCACCCAATTTCATCTTCTTGTTTCAGCTTGACATTGAAAATTCACCACCAAGAAGAATCATTGTTTTCTTCTTCAAAGAAAAAAAGGAGGAATCAACTCAGAATCGGATGATTCACAAATATCAGTAGGAGCTTCTTTCACTCTGAAAGGAGGTTGAAGACTTGAAGCAGTAGCCTTAAGAGACAAGATCTGTTCCAACTTCTTCTCAGCCAAGACTAAGAACTTTAACCACCTCCGAAGGAATTCCTTTCGAGATGGAGAGTTAGATTGCAACCAAAATTCATAACTAAACTGACAATAGTCTAGGTCATCTCGTGCTAACCGTTCCAACTTCATGATAGGTACAATCTTTCCATTCATTTCGACCCATTTTTCTTCCATTGAAGAATCTCTAGATTGCGCACAGGAAGGACCGGATGATACCACTGTTATGAACCTACTTGTGATATTCAATAACTCAAAGCATAAGTAACCACTGCAGCCACACTGGACTCAGTTTCCTCTTGTATTCATTTTCATAAGTTTCTCAATTACAGACTTTGGCTTATAAAGCTTCGCAAACCTAACCTAGATCTAGTGGCCACGAAGAGCCCAGGTGGTCACATCCGACACACCCATTACGACTAACTACTAGTAATAATTAACACTAATAACAATAATAAATATCAATACTACTGAGGACAGACATAAATATGATATGGGGGCATCCCAGGTACATGACACAGTTCTTCTTATTTCAACAACAGCTTCCATCATCAATTCGGACATAACCCATTTTCAATGTCTCCTCTAAACCCTTCAAATCTTCCAATTTCATATCACTTAACTGACCCATGCTTCAAACGATTCAATCACCAGAAAACTTCTCGATCTACAATACTTACATTGATTGCTCAGCTTCAGAAATTCATCACACAAATCCCATCTGTACAGCAACAGATCCTTGGTCTTCTCAGCCTTAGAACTCATTAAAATCCATTCAAGCTCTTCCATTTTCTTCCCCCTGAATCTCTCGATCTGTAGCAGCAATATCTTCTTTTTCATTCTCTTTCTTTTCTGAAATCCACCACAGAATCACCTCAATCAATCTCTGAAATTGAACCCAAAATCAACAACAACCCATCTTCATTCAATTCCTGTAACTCTTCAAATATCAGATCCCCCTTTATTTCCAGCTCCAATTTCTTGTCTTCAACCAACAACTGCACCTCCTAGCTGCTTTAGAATCAAATTCCAACTCGAACCCAACTGTTTCTCGTAGAAATACAACATCTCTTCATCTCTCTTTCAGACACACTTCCTGCGCCTCCATTTCCTCTCTCTGAGTTAGGGACTGAATGATTGAGAAATGAATTCACAAGTACCCAGAACTCTGATAAGGGCTATCTATGTATTGTTTAGCCTGTCAGTCACGGAAAACCAACAGTTCATCCTTCGCTCCTTCTTACGCAACATTAGCCTGCTCAAATTGTCGCCTGAGAATCGATCTTTATGCCATTTCCGCTCCATATGGACGTTTTCTCCTTTTTTTGCTTCCAAGGACTCCATTGCACCTAATAACTCAAAATTAAACATAAGAGATGCAATTCACAAGGATAATAGCAAAGAAAGCATAAATACTAGATATAAAATTAGGTGTTTTAGACATCTATCATTCGGGAGCATAATTCGGCTTGGCAGCAAACCAATCATAAGATACATGGTAAACCACTGAACCAAGTTCTTTTTTGTTGTTTACCTTCTATATATTTCATATATATGTATATATATATATATACTATACCAATCTAAACCCAAAAGTCATCCACCATACTCACACTTCTAAAACGAATTATACACGTATATATGTTGTTCTGAATTACTGGCAAACAACGAACCATTAACCAAATTTTTGACTGTACGTTTGCAGTTCCCAACTTCTCTCCATACCCCGAATTGCTAACTACGCTCATGGTATCCGGGAACAATGTCTAGTTGAAGCGTTATTGCAGTTTCTAGATTACACGTACCATGGATGAGACACTAATGTCCCCACAAGAAAACAAGCAAACAAACTTTCATGGTTCACGGGTATCTCTACTTCAAATAGCCATACAAAAAAAAAACCTCTTCACGAGAAAACACTTTCTAAATTCAACAACTCCAGATCTCTAGATACCCATGTAATTCATCTCTTTCTCTGTCACTAAGAATACCTTGAAGGATAAACCATGAAAATCTTTCATTCTTCTCCGTTATCCCTTCTGTGTCTAATCTCACTCATAATCACTATAAATTCTACTACAGTACTATATCCATCCTCAGAGTTGTCAAATGCGCAAAACACTCGGGAAATTGCAACTGGTCGCCCAAAACCTATTAAAGGGGGAATATATAACGTGTTTAAGGATTTATGCTGGGGTTGTATAGGTGAGTCTTTACAGTATCTGTTTGCTCATAATTGGATAAGGGCACAAAAGTGGGAAATGCCATTGATATGGGATTCACAACTTGAGAAGTATGCAAGATTGTGGACACTTCAAAACAAAAGTGACTGTAGTTTACAACATTCATTCCCTGAGGGAAATTTCAAATTAGGTGAAAATATTTATTGGGGAAGTGGTACAAGTTGGGAACCAACAGATGCCGTAAATGCGGGGATGGTGAGGAGAAGTTTTATTCCTACGCTAGTAATACATGTCAAGTTGGTAAAGAGTGCGGGTATTATACACAAATTGTGTGGAGAAATACGAGAAGGATTGGATGTGCTCGAGTTGAGTGTGATGATGGTGATGTGTTTATGAATTGTAATTCCGGTCCCCCAGATAATATTATAGGCGAATGACCATATTGATGAGTTAGTTTTTCATCTTATGCTTACGTATTATTAGTAATAGACTAGTATTATATTGTGAAGAACGCGTTATTATTTGACGTGAATCCAACTCCCTTTTTGAATCCAAATAGGAGTTGCGTTACTATTTCACTATTGTCAAATTTGCTCCTCAAAAATAATTTATTTTGTTTTATTGGAAGGTGATTGGGTATGTAAATTAGTACTCCCTCAATTTCAGGAAAATATAGCCATGTTTTATGTGTAATTTGTACATAAAACTAGCCTATTTTTTTAAAACGGATGTATTTACAAAACTCAGAGGATTTTTCATTCTCTGATCTGGAGTCAGCACGGTGGGGAATTCATTATATTTCCCAACCTACTCCCCCATAGGTGACGTCAACCACCACCACATATGTACCCATCCCTGGAGAAAACACGGGACCAGTTGTGTGAGACGGGGAAAGCTTGGGGGAGATGGAGAAAACACGGGGCCAGTTGTGTGAGACGGGGAAAGCTTGGGGGAGAAATGTGTGTTTGTTTGCAGGGACATACGCAGGACTGAGATGTGAGGAAGAGATGGGCGCCCGTCTAAGCATCACACGAGATGCACCCCTTGTTAATCCACGGAGCAGCCTACCTTCTTTCCCGTATCTGTCCAAACCTCTTTGTCATGCAACCTACCTTCTTTCCCGTATCTGTCCAAACCTCTTTGTCATGCGTCACAATTAATGGAATGCCATAGCTATGGCAACCTTTTCATGCTACCTAATCGCCTTTTTGTTCATGCAGTTAGACGACTACTGGTGTTACTTAGAAGTTGCAATAAAAATTAAAGTGCACAAGAAGACACATACTTGGTAACAAAATCTAAAGAACAGTTGTAAAATTCATGTCTTCATCTTCATCACAAGCAACAATGAATTCACCCAAAATTTAAAGACATTTGTGATTTAGGAACCAGGCAAAATCATAGTTCTTCCTCAACATCAAATGATCTTTTGAAAGTTAAGAAGAACAGCAAATTTAGACAGACCATAAATAAGCTCCTTATATTGACCATATGAAAGAACAACTAGATTTTGCTTAAGGCAACTAGTGTAGGTTGGTTTTTTTATCTTATCTTTCCTACTTAAGATTTAAATTTAAGGGCAGCAACAATTATATACAGTTGCAAACACCCAAATAACAGAACCTAGAATATCAATAAAAGTTGCAATGGGATAACAAACACATCACTACATAAGGAAACCACATACTTGGAACTAGCAAAACACGTACTCAAATCATCCAAAACACAAATATGGTTAGAAATTCTCTGTAAATCAAACCATTACTTCAAACTACTACTATCACCACTACAAAAGTTTAACCCCAAAATGAAAAAAGGTGTCTCCACCTATACTAGTCCAACAAGTGATGTATCCAACTAAGTAGGCCATCATGGCAGGAGAAAGAAAACAACTTGACCAAACTACCAGAGTAGTACCACCAATTTATTCTTCGACCTCAACAGTTCCTTTCTGGCTCACATAAATACCATCCAAAAACTTCCTGATATCTTTGTTTTTCACATGGCATTTCTGTCAAGAACAAACACAGAACAATCAGAATCAACATATTTAAGAAGCTGATTTCAGTGGATTCTTAAAAGCACGTACCTGGTTAATCAAGGCACAAGATCTAGAGACAAGCTCAACATCATTCCCATCCAACACAAGCTCATCCTTGACCTTCTCAGACCTGACAATACTGACTCCATCAAGCATATCGACCTTTCTCACCTATACAAATAAGTAAATAGCAAGACCAGTTAGACTCTGATTCAAATAACCTACAATCAAAATTGCCATACAACCAACAAACTATAGAACCTTTAGTGCATATTTTATAATTATTTTATAAATTACGAATATGTCAGTTAAGTAATGCTGGGAGAGATTCCAAACTACAAACTAGATGTATATAGTATATAGTATATATCTGGTTATAGTGAAGCCCTTAAATCAAAAAAACTGTTTAACAGACTCCCAAACTGAGCTTAGTCTCGTGATATATCATAAACTCTACACAATGGTCATGCTTCATTAAGAAAAGTTGAGAAACAACACTTTAGAAAAACGTGAACGACCACATTGTTATGAGACTCTAGATTTTTTATACACCAGAAAAGTTACTGGGTAAGACTTCGAACCCATCACAACTGCAAATCCTATTGTAGAGAAAATATATGGAAAAGGTACGTAAACAAAAGACCAAAGTAAAGTCAGCACATCTTTGTAAATCAGAAGAACCTGCAATCAATTCCCTACAGATGCACTTTCCCATAGAAGTGCTACCATCTGAGCTTCACAGTTTAGCTTAGCGCCTTAACCTATCAGGTGCTTCATAAAAGTAAACATGAAAGTATGTGCTATGACTCCTTCCTACCTACTTAGGAGTACCATTAGGACATCATAACAAGTAACATCTTCTTAGGGAAATCACATGTTCTGGACGACAAAAAAATCTGAACAACAGAATGGTTATACACAACACTAGTGTTCTTCAACCCAAAACCATTATTTATAATATTGTGAGCCATATGTTGCCTAAGCAATATTTTGATGCAACATCATACAAGGTTTCACCAAGTTCTATCAAAATATTTTGTTGCCTAAGCTAGATTTTCTAGAGACAAATTTTATTGATCATTCAAAATAAATCTACCATACAAACTAACTTGATTTAAACCCCAAAACAAAAAACACCTAATCAAGCAAATCATGTAAAATTACTGGTTTCCTCTCAGAAAAAAAGGATAGTGCAAGTCGAACATAATATAGCACAAAGTATTTCAATAGCAATGAGAACCCTAAAAAAAAAAATCAAGCCAAAGAAAAAAAAAAGTTGATCAAAGAGGAGAATATACCTTCTTCTCCCCGAGAAAGTTACGGATCTCGATACCCTTATTTCCATTGGTAATTGAAGCGTTGATGGGAAAATGAGCATAGACAAATCTCATCTTGTACTTATACCCCTTAGTAACACCAGTAATAAGATTATTAACATGAGAAAGTGCGGTTCTAATTGAAGCAGAAGTTTTTCTAGATCCAAACCAAGCATCAACTTTAAGTTGTTTTTTCCCAGTTTCAGCGTTCTTAATAAGTTGAAAATCTAAGTTAAGATGCTTAAAGTTTCTAATCAACTTTCCTCTTGGTCCTTCAACTTCAATCATCTTTGCTTTTACTTTGATTTTCACTCCATCTGGAATATCCATGGTTTCGCTAGACAAGATTGTCTTCATTTTTGCTGAGTCTTGTTTTTCTGATCTCTCCTCCTCCTCTGCTTCTCTCTCTACTAATGGGGCGAAAGAAATTTCTCTCTCTTTGCAATAGACAAATAACAAAACCCTAGGGTTTTTGCTGGACTCATTTTAATGAGCATATTCCCTAATTGCCCTTACCTACATTTCATGGACCTGAATATGGTTAATGGATCTTCATACCCAGGGGATTTGGGGTAAACCCGTGGGTCAGACTACAGCTTCACATGCTTATAAGGGTTCGGGCATTTCCTATGGGAATTAGGGGTGAGCATGGGCCGGTATGGACCGGTTTTTACCTCATCCGTATCCAATCCAATCCACTATGGATTTCAAATTTGGCATCCGCATCCAATCCAACATCCAATGGATGCACGGATGAACGGATTGGGTGCGGATAATCCAATGGATTTGTGTTAGTTAAAATTTATAATGAAAAAATAAAACCAATATAATTGACTTCTTATATAACCTACACATTTTATATATGTATATAAATCTAGAAGTGCCATAGACAACACTCCAAGCAAACACCTTAAAAATTCCAAAACTATCTATATATTTTCTAGAAACTATATAAATGCCCTTAATCTAACGGATATGGGTGTCCAACGGATTTTCAAGGTTGCATCCGGGCCCAATCCATAATCCGTTGGTTTTCAAAAATCTCATCCACGTCCAACCCATTAGCGAACGATCCGGATATCCATCCTTAAAAATACGGTTGGTCCCGGTTAAATCCGCGGATTACGGATATGCTCACCCCTAATGGGAATGAACAAACTCATATCTTTGTTGAGCCAGGTGGATGGCCAAACTGGTTTTTCCACTATGGTAAAGCACTGGGCGTTAGATAACTAAGTGCGCGACCGAGAGAGAAATGCTTGAGTTTGTAGGTAAAGCGTCGGCGTTGGTAGGACAAACGCTGGAGTTCAAAGCTTCAACGCGGCGCTTTAACATATGAAGCTGGCGTTTTTGCTACAAATGCCAACAGGTAGTTTTTTAAAATTCAAAATTCACTTTTTACCTATATAAATTACCATCAATTTCAAAAAATTCACTCACGTCAAAATTCACTTCTCTTGAATTTTCTCTTCTAAAATCTATTTCTCAATGGCTGAAAAGGCGATCACACTTTTTTGCGATGCAAGACTTGAAGATGTTGTTTCTAAGATATGTGGGAGTTTTAAAAAGATTGAAAATTGTAAGAGGGAAGTGCAAGTTTTTGAAGTTGCTCCAAGAAAATGTTCCGCTAAAAGGCAAAGAAGATCTCCAGTTTTGAAAGTTAACAACAAAAAATTCAAAAACAAAGGCGAAACTGTCAAAAAGCGCGTTGAATGGAAGATACGTCAAATGAAGATAAACAGGAGGCCAAAACTTGTACTCGATTTTTATTGAAGTGGTTTATTACGTTTTATTATTGCCTACGTTTATATCTTGTAAAAGAATTGGCATCAATGAATAAAATATTTAGATTTTAAAATAGAGATTTCCACTTCTGATTAAGCAAAATTTATTACAATTTAAACTTGCAAATAACATCAAACTACATTTTAATAAATCACAATAAAAACATCAAACTATTACATCAAATCCAGCGACATTCTCTTTGTTGAGTTCATAACATTCAAAATGCTTAAACTCTCTTCTGTTTTCTTCAGTAAACTTGGTCTAAGCGATTGTTTTCTGTAAAACAGATAAACAACAACTTCAAATATTTATGATGCAGTTGATCAGTGAGGACAAAGGTAAGATACTCCCCAGTTCTTCATGGATAATCCAGAATAGCTACGGTGAACCATCCACAAAACTTCTGTATAATGTTTGACTTCCTTAGTGATGAATGCAATTATTTGTTCCAGGCTCTTACCGTTTCTTATGGTTTTGGTCCGCGATGTTACAAAATGTCCCAATACTCTTTCCCGGAAATAGTCATTGTTCATTGGTCTCATCAAACGATATATCCAACATCGAACAAGAGTAACATCTTCTTCCACTGTAAAGACCAGGAGCGGCATTCGAGTGCAGTACAAATATGCTTGAGATGGACCATCTTTTAGAATTCGAAAACACGCTTCGTAACGAAAAGGTTTGTCATGAGCTTCCTCCCAATTATCAAGAGCTGTTTGGATCACTTCATCTTCAGTTACACCGATGAACTTTTCTCGATCAATTTCCATTACCAGAACAATAAATGGCTTGACTGTAAGCCTAATAGATTGAAAACGAGCACGCAATCGACGAACATCTCAGTTTCCTAGGTTTCCCGTCAGTGAGACGAACATTGAAAAAACGTTCTCCCAAAAAGAACCATCTTGAAAGCCCATACCAGTGATTTCCCTATGAAAAATATGTTTTGCATATAGTTATATCCTCTTCTTCAGTAAAATTGGGGCCACGATTTCTAACAGATATTTCTGCAGAGCGAGAGAGATTAAGAGTTTTATAAAAGAAGAAGAAGATGTGATTTTGGAGATAAGAAGAATGGAATTTATAGGTCGAGAAAGAAAATCGAGTCGTTGGAAATGTAGCCGTTGGTAATAAAACCGCGCGACTTTATTTTAAGCTCCCGTTTGAATTACCAACGCCTATTTTTTTGTTATAAATACAACACTAGGGGTGGCCTCTCAACCAAACCAACAGATTTATTTCTCAACATCCGTCATGTTTTCTAAAGGAAAAGCGAAGAATATACTATGTGTCGAAGCAAAAGTGGTTTGTCCATTATGTTTAATGGATAACCACAGTCTTATGCAATGCACTTGGATGTATTCAAAGTGTCCGCGGGAAGGTTGTTCATGCATCAGAATGGTGATTGAATCATAATCGGAAAAGCTCAGTTATTTGCAATGTCAAGATCCCAACTGTCCAGAGGAACCACATATGCTAGATGATGCTATGAAGATTAAAAAGGAAGAAGAATAAAAGATTGCAACACTTTGCAAAAACTTCAAACTTAATGCCAAATTGAAGAAGGGGTTATTACACTTCAAGCATTGTGGATATGGATATCACGAATACAAATATTGTCCACAAAGAATCAGTGGATGCTCAAAGCCCGATTGCAAGACTTTTATGCATTTGCGGACTTCTTATGAAGAAGACACATACGGAAGGAATTTATGGGAATGTCCTAAGTGTTTTTTGGTGGAATGGGCTGATTGAAGTTGAAGGACAAATCGATTCACTATGGTATTATGTTATTTAATTTGTTGTTTATTTTGTGTTATTACGATTATCTAAAACCATCAATATCATAAGTAATTTAAAATTTTCCTCGATTAAACATTGCACCATCAATTTCATAAATAAAAACATACTGCATTGAACAACCACATCATACATGAGAATAAAAGAAATACATTAAATTAAAACAGCTACTACATAAGCGTCAATTCTCAGCGGGTGGTGGAATTCCCGGGGAGATGTAGGGATTGTATCTGTTGAGCACCCTAAGAATTTTGAAACAAGCATGGAAGTCGAAAGGACGACCGCGGTGAGATGCTTGCCACATCCCTAGATTTCTGGGCAACACTTCATGTTCGACTTCACCGTTGAGCTTATTTTGGTGATTCTCCTTAAATTTGGCGATGAACTCCAATACATGCATACTAATTACACTAAAACGATGCTGCAATCCGCCAGAATCACGCCCATGGATGTTCCCCATTTCAGCGGCGAACATTCTGAAAACCTTCTCCCAAAAATTCAACATCGAATCGGCTACATTACTCATAACAGCATCTTGTGTGTCAAAAACAAAGGCTCTACAAATAGATAAATCCTCTTGTTTAGTGAATTCAACACCACGAACTATGGGAGGCATTTTTGTAGATGATTTGAGAGTGAATAATGTGTAGAATGTGTGAATTTGGAGTTGAAATGAGGAGTATTTATAGAACTCAAAAATTATAGCCGTTAGATCACAAGAGTTTCTTGCCGTCCAGATTCAACCGTTGGAGATTCCTTGACAAACGCGCGCTGGAAGGACAAGCTCTGGCGATTTAGTAAAGAACGCGCGCTGGAAAGAAAAGCACCAGCGTTTGAGGCAAGCTCGCCCGACCTATCATCAAACGCTCGCTACATCCTCCAACTCAATGAACAAACCAACAAATTTGTTGGTTTAAACTGTTATAAACGTGTAATTATGTTAAGAATATCCAGGGTAAATCTCGTTTATTATTGGGATGCCCTTGTATCTAGCCCTATAAATAGAGGCTCTAATGTTTGTCTATTGCACACATTAATATAATTCTTCTTCTCCTTCTTCCTTTACTTTGTTCCTCCTTCGATATTCACAAGACGTTATCACGCACGTTACTCTATCACCTGAGCGATATAAACAGAGAAGATCTACATCCATATCTAGCCTTATCTTTTGGTTTGATTTTTTCTAATTCATTAAAAAAAGATAAATCCTAATAACGTTTTTGTTGGTTTTATTATAGGTTTATGGTATGCAAAACATACAGAATCTACTAACAGACTGTTAGAGCATTGCTCGGTCGAACTCGCATGCGTTGCTATCTCAAGCATGTTTGTGAAGTTTAGTTGTCAAAACTATATGTCTTGATTTCTAGACTACTTATATCTAAGTCTCAGTTTATGACAGTTTAGTGTAGTTGAGCTCCAGACTCCATGGCGATCATCTTGCGAAGACTAAGAACTACTCAAGGAACCAGTGGAACTTCATCCGACTAAAAGGTATGTGGAGACTTGAACTTATCTATCACTCAAAAGTCCATCTACTCTATCTCCTACTCTTGAGACAAAGTCGTATAAGTATGATAGTTTTCATACATACACATTTGTTATTTCGAGCCGAGTTTACTCGCCTATCTTTTTCGCTAAATATGTGTTGGTAAGCTTTCACTTTAACCAATTTTCATCTTAACCCGTGACGAAAGTCATGATGACGTTTCAATCTTGAAAATGGCTTTGATGACGATAGTTGTGAATAACGACTGTTATAACATTATAGAAGAATGTTTCAATGATTGAAATGTATATTTGAGATTACGTAACCAACTATGGATATAAGCATATATAGTGTGTTCGCACATTAGTGTATAAATCCATGTGCCGGAAACCAAGTGTGTGCATATGTGTGCATACGGTATTGGTGAAGGAGACAGGTTGGGTACGCGTACCAACAAAAGTTTTCGAACCGAAAATTTCTTCTGAGTTTGTAAGTTTGCAAACTATTAAACCAGTCACCTTAGGTACGCATACCCGTACGCGTACCCATGGAAGTTTTCGACCAAAAATTTCTGTTGAGTTTCTAAACTCAAATTCGGTAGCTGTGGTACACGTACCCTTACGCGTACCCAAGATGGTTATATTTCTCAAATCGGAAGTTCATGAACTTAAACAATAAATCAATAAGGAACACAATCTTTGCAAACGTGGCTATATTGTTCATGAATTGATTCAAGTGAATCAAACTGATTTTGTTTCAATTGTGTCTATTCATAAAGACCTAAGCAATTGAAGAACTCTTCAACTAGTTCTTATGAGTCATTTGAACTAGTTATGTGAAGAATATGAATATGGTTAATATGGAAGTATTCATATGGCTAACCATTGGTTAACTATTTGTGAACCAACTAAGTGTACACGTTTAGGTACGGTTACTCAAACCTAAATGAAATACATTTCATTTATGTGTGACAAGCTAAGTTTCGATCTAACGATTGAAAGTTATTAGCTTGGTTAAATCAGGTTTCTCATCTAACGGTGAATATTGAATACTTTGTTACCATGGTAACTTGGATTGCAAACCCTGATTTAAAAACTATATAAAGGAGACATCTAGCAACTGGAAAAACTAATCTCCACACCTCGTGTGTGATACTAGTTGGTTTTACTAGATTCAGTTCTCCTTTAACCTTAGGTTTCTTCTCGAGACCCTGTAGATTAACAACTGAAAGACTTCATTGGGATTGTGAAGCCATACGAATCTACTTCTCTTGTAGTTGGGTTGTCTGATCTTGCCATTTTCTATCGTACGAGTTCAATTGAATAGTTGACTTGAGATTATATCTCCGATAGGGCAAGATAAAAAGAAATCACAAACATATTCGTCTCATCGTTTGTGATTCCGCAATATCTATTTTCGCTACCATACGATTTAGATTATTGTGAGGTGATTGATAATTCTAAGCTGTTCTTCGGGAATATAAGTCTGGGTTATCAATTGGTTTCTGTTCACCTTGATTTTATCAAAAGACGAAACAAAACTCTTAGGTTTATCTATGGGAGACAGATTTATATATTAACATAGACTTTTTTATGTGATACAGATTTTTTTATTAAAGTCGTCGACTTTGGGTCGTAGCAACTCTTGGTTGTGGGTGAGATCAGCTAAGGAAATCAAGTGCGCGGTATCCTGCTGGGATCAGAGACATAAGGAGCGCAACTGTACCTTGAATCAATGTGATGTCAATTAGAGTTCAACTACAGTCCATACCGAAATTAGTTTGTAGTAGGCTAGTGTCTCTAGCGGCTTAATACAGTGTGGTGTTCAATCTGGACTAAGTCTCGGGGTTTTTCTGCATTTGCGGTTTCCTCGTTAACAAATTTTTTGGTGTCTGTGTTATTTCTATTCCGCATTATATTGTTATATAATTGAAATATCACAGGTTGTGCGTTAAGATCAATCAATTAGAATATCCAACCTTTGGTTGTTGATTTAAATTGATTGACACTTGGATATTGGTCTTTGGTACCATCCAAGTTTATCTCTCTAGTATTTGATAAAGACTCGCAGATTTCCATTTGATTTTATAAAGATCAAATCGAGAGATTGAGATATTAACTCTTTGATATACTTTTATCTAGATTGAGTCTGACTGTCTAATTAATTCTCTAGAAAGTATATTGGAATTAGTCCATACAGATTGCTAATCGAAATATTGGGTGAGGTTGTTTGACCCCCGCTTTTTCACAGACAGCCTTAATGGATCTAGGATCTCCTCATAAGGGCAGTATTGTGTTGTTCATCTTTTGTTTCATTGTTTTAAAGTTTGTTATTAATGTTCAGTAACAATCATTTGTCTTATCGTGTGCATATCTCAACAAACAGCAAGATCCATAAGTTTGTTAATGATCTGCATATGTAAAGCATTTTTTTTAATATGAATTGTATCCAACGTGATGGATAGTGGTGGATCATCAGTGAATGAAAGCTGCTTCTTTTTATTGGTATATCACCTAACTCCCTTCTTCTCGATTTTACCTTTGCAATCCCAACTGTGATAATTTGAATAGTCATTCTCGTTTTCTTTAATTGGCTATGGGT
The DNA here is from genome assembly GCF_003573695.1 of Papaver somniferum. Lineage (NCBI taxonomy): Eukaryota > Viridiplantae > Streptophyta > Magnoliopsida > Ranunculales > Papaveraceae > Papaver > Papaver somniferum. The sequence continues at coordinate 67,696,377 of NC_039365.1, forward strand.
GTAATTAAAATCCATTGATTAGCCCTAAAAGACATAATCTCCATATTTATGGGAGTGGGTGATCAATTTTGCCAAAAAATTTGATTTCCTTCTTCTCTGATCTTTTGATTCACATAGATAAAGAAAAAACAAATCCATCAACTTTTCACACAGAGAAAGAAAGAAAGAAAAAACAAATGCATCAAATGATGGTTTACAGTTTCTATTCATCTAGTGAAACTGTAATCACCAAAATTGGTGTTATCGCAATTTGGTTACGTTTACACTAATCACGTGCATGGTTGAAAAACCTAAGGCCAATTAAATTTGGTATCTTTGTTTGTCAAACAAGGATCATGTGATTTATATGGTTTCTATATATATGTAAGAAACCATCCTCAACATTGAATGGATTTTCCATAAGCGATGACTATTACGACATTTTTTTCCTCCTTTTTGTCGATGCAATTTTGGTTGTGTCGTATAAACCAATTGGTATTGGTTTTTCTCCATAATTTTTATAAGATGTGAGAAAATAAATTGGCACATTCTCTAAAATTTTTTTGCCATTTTCAACCAATAATGGATATTTATTTATTTTCAAAGTCGATAACGACAATGATTTCTTTATTTTCTTAAAAAGAATCATATAAGCAAATTGAAATTGGTTTTCTCTATCGACTTCAGAATGAGATATCGTTATTATGGTGTTCGAAATTACAAACACCGATGAAACTAAGAATTGTTGCATTCCCTAGGAATATTGAGCAATCTTATTCTCCAAAAAATTTGAAATAGTTCCACGTGTAGTTGGAATTGGACACTAAAAATCAAAGGGTGCGCACCCGGCTTGTAGCCAAAATCATTAGTCCTTGTAGTGACTATATTGGTCTTGAAATTAATTTCTTTTGATGAAATATAGTGTCCATAATTTTATTCTAAGGTGAATAATTATTTTTTCGGGCCTGTAGATCGCCATTTTTTTTGAAGAGTGTACATATTTTACATGTTTTTGTACCAATTAATTTCGGGTTCCAAACGTACCCATGGTTGCGGACAATAGTATGTCAAGCGACAATTTTTTTTCATGTCGATAGACATATTCCATAATGAGTATATGTCTCGAATTGAACGGGCAATACTTTACGAGTTTTTCTTTCGTATATATGATGAAAATATTTCCGCCATAATCAAGAAGAGATTATACACCACTAGAAGTCGGTGTTCATTAACTTTAAAAGTTATATTTTTCTCACATCATGATCAAATCGAAAAAGGCTGCCATCTCAAATAAGGCACGAAAATATTTTATTATGCTTTTAATAAGCTTATGTCTCTTGGAAGGCAAATCCAGTCACATCTACAATAAACGTAGCATTTTATAAGAGGCTACAGAGTGCTCCAATAGAGTCTATCAAAAAGATCCACATTATCATAGTTTATATCTCCTCACTGGAAGATGGGGATATTATAATGCCTCCGGGTGCTGGTACCAGTAATTCTGTGAATTTTTCAAGATATGCATACACTTGAGAATTATGTGGGATCAGAGTTAGTTAACATTGTCGAATATTCATTTAAAGTAGCTACTGAAATAATAAAAGATGGTGGTTGTTAACCCCTCTGCAGAGAAATATCGACATATGTGATTGGTTGGCATACAATCCAAGTTAGGTTGGATTAATTTCTCGATTGATGCAATTTTGGATCCAAACTCAACACCTTAAACATTCCAAGCCTATTAATTACAGGTTGGTGTAGTCATATTGCATCTTTATACGAGAAATTTCTTCGTTGTAAAAACGATTTGAGGGTTCTATTGTTTATCAGATCCTAGGATTGATTCAATAAATTTTTGTTCTCCGTGTATGATGCTTTTGGCGTGGTAGTTCTTGAAGGACTCGTATTGCATTTACACATGAAATATGATTGGGAACATATTCAAGTTTGTTATCCTTGTGGGGTTCAAATTATATTATGGCAGCCACCTGACTCGATTATGTCTGGTTGAACAATCATTTATGTGTTTTTGGAATTTGGAATAAAACCAAGAATCTGAATTAATTAGTTGATGCTATCAACTTTATGAGTCTCTTGAGGAGTCCTTAAAAACACAAAAATCCATGCTTTAGCAGCATAAATTCTATTTTTCTTCTTTTCTTTCTTAAGTCTGCAGTTAGAATTATACTAGCTTATACTGGTCTTTGAGATGAACTAGAGTTATAATTTTGATGCTCATTTTTTGTAGTACTCATATAGTTGAGTTAGCATCCATAAATCTTCAAAAGTTGTACTCTCATTCCTTCGTTTCAGGTTTTGTCCCATGTAATTTTCCTGACAAGGTTTTAACAAGGCAACATGAGTTTTATTTTATTTCAAAATGTTGATATTTGTGTTATTTTTCCTTTGTCCAAGTTTTTTTCCCATTGGGTTTTACTGGCAAGGTTTTAGTGAGATAATTTAATTCAACATGATGGTCATCCAGGGGGAGTTGTATCAATTTGTTTGTTTAGTGGATGCCCACATTTGATTGAACCAAATCAACTTAATCATCTCCTAATAATTTGGATTTCCTTCTCACAAATGCGATTTTTGTTCACGTATGATAAGGTATTCATATCTTGGCACTTTGTTGAAGAGACTACATCGACTATTTCTGCAAATCATCTCCAAGAATCTAGCAACCCAAGACACAAGTCATCGATGTATTTAAGAAGCATTGAGACTCGAGAAAATTATTGTTAGAAGACTTACACAAAAGAAGACTTAATCAAGTAGCAATTTTCTTCACAAAGGAACAAGAGTCTTCTGCATTCAAGAAATACGTTCATCAAATTGGGAAGTTGCGACTCAAAGATTTGCAAGCCAATATTTAACTGAAGTACTCATCAGGGGGAGCGCTATCATCAAAGGTGCATTTACTGGACTTATTGCGTTATACTCTAATTTTTCTTTGTCAAGGTTTTATCCCACTGGGTTTTCCTTGTCAAGGTTTTAACGAGGCAACATTTGCGTGTCCAACACTTTTTCAAGTCTTTACGTACTTATGCAATTTCAGGTTTTTTTTCTTTTGAGTTTTCCTGGTATATTTGTAATTAGCTTAGACACAATGTAATCAGGGGGAGTGTTATAAATGTGTAATTATGTTAAGAATATTTAGGGTAAATCTCGTTTATTATTGGGACGCCCTTGTATCTATCCTTATAAATAGATGCTCTAATGTTTGTCTATTGCACACATTAATAGAATTCTTCTTCTCCTTCTTCCTTTACTTTGTTCCTCCTTCGGTATTCACAAGATGAACATCCATTTTTCATGTGTTGTTGAGTCCATAGTGGGAGCAAAATGAACAAACTTGATGGTTTGTTCATTCCATAGGAACTGCTCTTAGTCAATTAGAATTAGTAGAGACATTCAGAGACTTTTTGCAATAAATTTTAGGTGACTTTATGTGAGTTTAGAGATTTTGGGAGTCTCTCTTAATGATTTTTAAGGAATTATGGTGATTCAGAAAGACAACAAAACATATATGAATTTCACCTTACACACGTGAGACAAGCAGTATGTATATTTTTTTTACAAAATGAATATATAAATAATTCAATTAAAATTCCATGCACGGCGAATATAAATTGTAACCATTTTGCCAATAAAAAATAAAAATGATAAGAACATAAGAGCATCTCCAACAAAGGGTGAGAGTTTTATTTTCTTATGACACATAAGATTTTAGACCCTCATTTAAATTAAATCCATCTCCAACAGTAGGTCTTATAAAGTAGGAATGGTGTCAATATAATATTAAGGTCTTAAAGTTTCTCCAATGGTGAATGTGGATGTTTCATATGTGGCATCACTTCTAAGACATCCTTTGAGTATAAGATCATAAATATTAGGAAAAATAAAATTTTATCTCCAACCCATATAGTTTCAATTACTTTTTACTTATTTGTAGGCATACAATTTGTTAAAATTATTTCCATTTTTATTTTTCAATGATAATTATTAATAAAAGTGTGACTAGGATGGGAAGACATCCTCTAAATGAATGTTTAAAACTAGAGGTTCGCCTAGAGGATGCGTAACTTTTTTTTGCCACGTCATCTTCACATCAATGGGTTGGAGATGATATATTATAAATATGGTTGTGGATCCTACGTGGATTAAGACTTTTTTCTTCACACACATTCCATTGGAGAGGCCCTTAGACCTTGGGAATGACCCTCATGTCATCTTTTTAACTATTTTTTTAATTATTATTTTTAAATAAATTTTTCTAAACCAAGAGGAAAAATGGAATCACTTTTATCTTTATCAAAAAATAAGACCCCACACCATTGGAGATGGTTCATGAGAGAAACATTATTATTTTTGCTACATATGTATGAACCTCTAGTAAATTTATTGGATTTTGGAAGACAAGTTTTTTTTTAAAAGGTTTAATTGTATCTTACTAGAAATAATCCGGCTGTAACGGCACGGCATGAGACATAATAATTTTTGGTCATAATGATTTAAATAAATATTACAAAATATGATAAGACTAATTTTAGCCCATGAAAACTTGAAGCTATGAAAATCTTAGATATTTGTCATCCAAATAAATATAAATTTGGTTACACTTGTGATTGATTAAAATAAAATTTTCTGATAAAAATGCCAGGTAAATTATTTATTTTTACCTAAAGTAATAATTTTTCAGTCGATCCCCAAAGATTGGTGGTCTTTGATACTGTTTTATGTTGTATTCAGACCATTATGTTGAATCTTCATTGATATTTGCAACCATTTCCGGATGAAGATATAACACCAATTTGCATGTTTTCCATATTTGATACTTGCAACAACAAATCAGGAGTTGAGAAGTTGGAGGTAATAAAGAAGGATTTGGTGATAGTGATGGGTCAGTAATCGAAGGTTTAGATGACGATGCTCAATCGTGTTGTTATGGAGGAAAAGACAATCATGATCAAGAAGATAAAAATAAATAAATTTAGTGGATGCAGAAGAAAAAGGAAACCACCCAAAAAGTCAGGGAGGTTTATGAAAAGATTGAGGTTTCAGTGTCAGTGTAGCTTTGAAAAGGAATGTGATTCCAAGATAGATTGTTATCCTATTTGAAAAGGAATGCGATTCCAAGCTTTCGACTCTACGTGTCCTAGCTAGGTCAATTATAAGCTTTAAAATAAAATTTATTTTTCACTAAAATTAAAATTAGGCCTATGATTGAAGTTAAAGGTTTTGGTGATTTATTATTTGGGTAGATCTCAATTGTATATATATACATATTATTTTTTGATTATTTCAACAACAAAAAAAGAGTCAAATAAAAATGATTTTTTTTGTATTTTTAACATAATGTTCTTGGTTCTTCGTTCTTTGCAAGTTGATGAATGACAATTAATTTATTTCAAGGAAGAAATAAGGGTTTTGCATGTTCTAACCACAAATGTAATTTGGTATTTGTAGGTTCATGAAAGTGGGCCAATTCGAATTTAAAAATATATGAGTCCAAAAAAATAAAATAATAGAAAATATGATTGTAAAAAAAAGAGTTTTACGTGGTTGTAGCATTTAACTGGTAAGGATTTTTTTTTTGGTTAGTACATTAATTTTTTTTAATTGGTGGGTAACTAATTATGAGGGTTATTGATGCATATATCTATAATAATTGAAGGAGGTTACAAATCTTACATTCGTCAAATGTTTTTGTTTGGAATGAGACTGGGATGGTCGAATACAACGTTTGTCTCTCAAAATATTATTCGACCGTCCAAGACTCATAAACCCCTTCTGTTTTGTATCGTAGATTCTTTTCTTGTTTTTGATTTTCTGATATTTAATCCTTTAAAAAAGAGAAAAAAAATTCTCAAAATATCACCTACTTTGGAGAGACATTTTTTAAGCCTTTTATGGTATGTTTTGTAATAAAAATCTCTACAAGTCTCTCAAAACCAAGAGTCATTGATTTCAAATTCCAATAACAAAGAATTCTGAAGACTTTTAGAAAGTCACAATCCAATAACAGAGATTGCTTGAGATTTTCAAAAACTCCTTATTGACTAACAAGAGATTTGGAATGTCTTTAAAAAAAATTCCAATATCTCGACAAATCTCACTCTCAATTGACTAACCCCATGTCAGTGAATGGTCCACCTATTTGAAGTGTTTTAACCGGTGGTCCTTTTTCATGTCTTTGGACCAAAAATATTAATCCCAGACCCATACACGTATGGGTCTTCCAAATCATTTTTTTAAAGAGTGGTACTAGACAAACCGTGATTTTTTTACAGAAAAATCTCTCGAAGGATAATTGAGTGGTCCCAATCAACGTGCTTAGCATTAGGATGGTAGCGTGGAAAAATGAGGTCCACGCTTTTGTCTCAGTCGATGGTTAATTTTTGGAGAAATTCGGAGTGAAGGTAGAGTTATTGTTTTTTTAAATGCTAGAAAATCCCTCATGTATATAAAGAGATTTTAAGTTAATAACATTATATAAATAACATAGATCATACACCAAAGTTTAAAGTTTAAGATGAAGAGGTTCTTTTAATCATTTTCCAAGATCCTTTTACTTTTAAGCGGGTATGATGTGTTTTTTGCAGGACCCGTACAAATATCTTTGATCATATGATTTCGTTTGTTAATTTCCATACCGTGGTTGAGTTTTGTGTGGATTGTGTTACATAGCAAACTTCGTATATTCATACATGCGACAAAAAACAAAATTTTACTGGTATTTTTATTTCCTAGGTACATTTTGATGTTTGTTATGCGTATTTATGTATTTTTCCAAGGTACATGTACAACAAATTTTTCATGATTTTTCACGGTATACCTCCATATAAGAATATTTTCTTCTGGTCCCCAGGATATTTCTATATAGAGGTTTTTAGTTTTACAAACAAGTTTGTCATAACACTATAAACGGTGGAGCTTGTATTCTTACAGGCTAATTCCTTAAACATACTACTTGATTGATTATGTGGGAGCCTGTTAGAGCATCTGTCGGTCAACTCACAAGTTTTGTATCTCAAGCTTGTTGTCAGTGTCAGATGTACAAAATCTGTTAATTACGATAGACTTAAAGATCGAACAAACTATCTAGTTACTTCTACTCGTAGAATTTCTTGGATAAATATTGTTCGCTAAAATAGATTATTTCGATAATTATCTTTAACCAAAGGAGTTTATATTGAATAAACGGAAGATCGTGTACTTTACGTTATCATTGATCTAAATAGTGAGTTGGAATATTGATAAGTGAGTTGGTTCCTGAAATAGATTTAGTCATTTGCAGTTTCGGGTTACTGTTAGAGCATTGCTCGGTCGAACTCACAAGTGTTGCTATCTCGAGATTGTTGTCAAATTTAGTTGTCAAAACTATATCTTGATTTTTAGTCTACGATTAGTTAAGTCTCGGAGTAGGATAGAAATATAGTTGAGAAACAGTGGATTACGGAAGTCATCATTGCGTTCTACCGTTTGAAGGCGAAGATCAACCGAAGCTTTTGGGGAATTTCATCAACAAAAGATAAGTGAAGATTGAACCACCTATTTCTCAAGTTATATTCACTTTTCTATCATTTGAGACGATGTCACATAACTAATTAGACTATCATGCATAGACAAAAATTTCGAGTCAAGTTTATCTTGGTAATTAGTTCTCGAAATATAATGACTAAGCTTAATGAAAATTTGTTCACACTTGATGAATTTCGGTTTAGGACAATTTATTGTTCGGAATCAAAATCATGATTCAAGTTTCATCATTCGAAAATAGCTTGGAACAGTGATATGTGTAATTAATGTTATTCAGGAATGTTCCGAATCAATTTAGAGAGAAATATAGAACTATTATAGATTCAGATACAAGACAGTGTTATCAGTCTTACAAACCGGAAAAACTGTTATAAGTCTAAACCCGTAATACATGTACCAGAGTAGCTATATATTTACTTGCAGATTTGTAGTACGCATATCCTTAAGCATAACATGTGAAAATCTGTTTAACTCGTGAACCAGATCGGTACGCATACCTGTCTGCAAACCATAAAGGAACTGTGGTTAAGGAACCGGTTTAGTATCAATATCGATACACGTACCTGAAAATTTGTGTATTCCTGAACTCCGTTTGAGTATTCATACCGGTACGCAAACTAAAATAATTATGTGGACTCTGGAACAGGTCATAGTCTTAATGATACATGTGTATCTTCCTCTCTCCCGAAACTAGTGATCCTCAAGAAGGATTGAGGATATAATTGTAATTTAAGGAAGGAATATTGATTTTTAGGCAGTATTCTTAGATAAGGAAATATTCCTAAACAAGGTAATAGTCCTAGATAAGGAAATATACCTAGAAAATGAATATTTCCTAGATAAGGAAATATATACTTAGAAAAGGAATTATTCCTAGAAAAGGAATATTCCTAGAACAAAGTAATATTCCTAGAAAAGGAAATATACCTAGAAAAGGAATTACTCCTAGATATGGAAATAGATTCATCGAAGGTTTGGGAAACCGTTAAATCTATAAATAGAGATGTTTAGCTCACAGCTAACACATCTAGAATGTGATTTGTGATACAGACACACCTAGACCAGAGAGAAGTTTGTGAGGCAATATTAATTATTGTAAAAGCAAGCTTACCAAAACAGTTTAAGGTTCATCCACTGTTTAGAGAGATTGTGAGCATAACAAAGTGTTAGAGCATAGCTCGGTTGAACCCACCAAGCGTTGGTATGTCAAGTTTTGTTGTCATATTTTAGTGAATCAAAACTCATGTTAAGAGTCGCTTGATTATGTACTAGAGTCAACTTCATATAGGTTAGCTTGAAAGTATTAGGATACGAGACATTACAAGTATTGCGAAGACTTGAAGATCTGAAGAAGCAGGGAGCTACAACGACAACAAACATCCTCCCACTTGAGGTTAGTGATATTTAACTTGAACTGTTACATTCCTTAACGTATCTTTCAAGTCGTGCATATCGAAAACAAAACTGCGAAGCATATTTGAACTCTAGATAAACATAGTATTAAGGAATACAATACAAGGTTTATTTCTTAACCATTAAACTTTGTAGATAAGACATCGCCATAATCATTTGAATGCTATTGTGATTATGTATGGGTATGAGGTGAGGATTTCATCATAGGGAACAATGTTTTACATGTGTTCTAAGGAAGTAAGTTCATAAACTTGTGTGTGAATCGAAAAGGAAATCGTCAGGCGTTATTGGTTTTGTTATTCATTGAATATCTTATGAACAACCAATATGTGTGATTGAGTATAACCGTTCACGACTTTTTTGTGTTCTTGGTAGAACTATTCACAAAGGCCTGACTTATGTATTGGTATGACTTTTATTAGTGAAACCGATCTTAAGTAATCACCTGAGATGGTATGATCGGGTTTGTGTTTTTATGTCCGACCAAATATGGGAACCGATCCTAGTAAGAGGTGCAGTACAATACAAAGGGGAACCGCTCCTTGTATGAGGTGCATCAAGGTTTATAGCAGAAAGGGGAACTGATCCTATGAACATGTGTAACACGTTTTTAGGCAAAGGGGAACCAATCCTATGGACATGTGCAACACATATAAGTTAGATACCATATATATGTGGGAACCGATCCTAGTACCTAGTCAACCGAATTTTGGAAAGCTAGTGTGACTATGCACAGTACTCACATGGAAGGTAGAACCGAAAAACCCATGATTATGATTGAATGTTATTTGATCAATCGCATAGTTCCTGAAAGTCAGATGAACCAATTCTAAACTTGTTTGGGAGTGTATCAAATCGGTTTCAAGGTTGTAAGTGTGAAAGAGAACTTTGTCGACATACTTTGAACACGTGCTATGAATGTTTATTTTTTAATTGTTCAAAGTTATTCATTAATAGCTAAGGGAAGAGAATCCCATTATCGAAACATAAATAAGTTAATAATCTTTTAATTAAGGTAATTAACTTCATTTTTGGGAAAATAGGAATTAGTAACGTGCATTTATTAATTAGAGATTTTATGAGAGATTTCGATCATTATTTTTGGACAGAGCATTTCCAGGAATTATGGAAACCGATTTTGTGCTTTAATGAATATCTTGAAAATATTTTCGGTTTTGGAAATTCCTTGGTGTCCAAACTTCCTTGTCTATAAATATTTGAAGTTTGCCTTTCTAGCAAACTAATCCTTCGTAACAACAAGCTTCCTCTTTTTTGTGTTGTTACTGGTGTAGCCGCCTATTCGGAGAGGAACGTAACCTAATTAGGAGAAATCTCTTACGGCCGGTCAGTTTAAAGTCTTCTTTGGGATTGAGAATCTCTAGCGTGTACCGTTGGTGGGAAACTAGATAATTGCGGTTTATCTTTTGTTTTCATTGATTTGATTGACTAACGGTGGTTGAACTTTGATTGCACCTAGTTTGTTTATGCTTGAGAATCTTCTCTTATGATATAAGATTCACTCAAAATACTTCAGAGTTTCGACAGGGATCTTTAGACTGTTGTTAGTTTTAAAGACGATCCTGTGATAATCCATTGTTAACAGACTCCTTTATGTGCGTGATTGATCACAAGAGATTTAAGTGATTGTGTGTAGGTTATTATTGAAGATCTAAGAAGATTTGAAGACGAAGAATATATTGAAGATTTCTGATTTGTGGGTTCATAATCTTTGGTGTGCACAATGCTTGTTTCGATAAAAGAGGATCCAATTAATAATCGGTTTATCCTTGTGATAGATTGGTTGATTAATTGAGTTGATCGGCAACAACACAATTCTTTGTATTAAAAGTGTTGTTGGATTAATCTTAAATGATTACTTCGGTAATTGAACATAAGATAGATCTAAGGACTTGACGAAGGAGTTTATGTTAAGATAAACAGAAGAGCCTTTGTCCGACTCATATCACTTGGTTGAAGAGAGTTGATACCAAACATATTTGTTGTTCCTTTACTGTTTGGAATACGAACAAAAGGAATTGTTCCAAGTAAGTGACTTAATTATAAGTTGGAGGTGTGGGAATACAGATGGAACTAGGTGAATTATAGGTTTAGTTGCTTGGTCTCAACTATACGAAGTTAGGTGTAATTTTGTGTAGCGGCTTAATCCTGAGAGTATTCAATTCTGGATAAGGTCCCAGGGTTTTTATGCATTTGCGGTTTCCTCGTTAACAAAATCTTGCTGCGTCATTTACTTTATATTTTCGCATTATAATTGTTTTATTATAATTAAAGTAAATTACACAAACGTTAATTCATATTTACTTGATAAGTGAATCCTATTGTGTTTGGTTAAGTCCGAACCTTTTTATCAAGTAACATACTTCGTTGTTGTATTGTCTCGATCTCGTATCCATAGACGATCACACGAAGTGTGAACCGATTAGTTGTATTATCTCGACTCAGTTCATATACAATCACTTTCGGAGAAAGGACTTATAGGTAGGAATTTTTTTAGCTTGAGGTATATTTGGGTACCCTTGCCTTTTCAATTGGTATCAGAGCAGGCAAACATGAAAAGATCTAACAATCTGTGTTTGGTGCGATCCAACCTATAAGAATGAACCCGAGTTCTCATGAATCGACTTCAATTAACATGCCACCAAGATTTGACGGAACAAACTATCTATGGTGGAAATCTGCTATGAGATCTTTTCTTCAATCACGAGACTGTAATACTTGGCTATTAGTCGTCGATGGTTATATTCTTCCAAATATAGAAAATTTGGAAACTGAGTTTAAACGCTTAGTAGATTTTTCGAACGAAGAAAAGGAACTTGCAAAAGCAGAATTCAGATGGTTTGAATGCTATTATTCATGCTGTAAGTCGTGATTTACAACATCATGTGTCAACATGTCAAATTTCGAAAGAAGCTTGAGATAATCTTCAGACCGTATTCGAAGGAAATTCATCAGAGAAAGAAGCTAGACTTCAAACTCTCACTTCCGATTGGTAAAACCTTCGAATGGATGACAACGATACTTTTGAAGAGTTCCATATTAAACTCTCTGAGATAATTAATGCTTCTTTCTCGTTAGGAAAGACTATTTCTAAAAAAGATATAGTATTCAAGATTCTCAGATCGTTGTCATCTAGATACAATTCTAAGCATGCAATCATAGAAGCAAACGATCTTTCAACTCTCTCATGAAGCACACTTGTTGGTAATTTAAAGATCTTTGATCATGAATCACAGTCTATTCAAGGGAAAGGAATCACTTTTAAAGCTGCAAGAATTCTGAAAGCTCCAATAGAAAGGAATAGACAGATGGATGATTCAGATGAACAGATTGCAGAAAATTCTGATGATGAAACTGAACAATCATTATCATTAATTACTAGACATTTTCGAGATCTCTTAAAGAAAAGAAATAAGAGATTCGTTAAGGATACTTATCGATCTTCTCGCCCACATGATCGAGTTTCTGTCAAAAAGGATCATGAAGAAGATGATGAATATCAGTCACAATGCTTCAAGTGTAAATGGTTTGGTCATATTGCTAAAAACTGTATCAATCTTAAAAAATACACTGGAAGCAAGGTATTGGTTGTAACTCTATATGAGACCTCTGATTCGTACGATTCTGAAGAAGAGGAAACAACTAACACTACACCAAATTCTGGGATTAGTAACAGAAATGAGCCGTTACTAAAACGGGTTGTAACGGCTCTCGTCTGTTTCAAAATGGGGTGTTACATTTTTTTGTAACGGCAACTGGGCCGTTACGAATTTTGGCTTGTAACGGCGTTTGTAACAGTATCAGCCGTTAATACGTGGCGAGTCGTAACAGGCGAAAGCCATTACGAATTTTTTGTAACCTGACATTCGTAACACTTTTTTTCCGTTACGAAATTTTGGTAACAGCAGAAAAATTACTGTCGGTCAATATTGACCTGGTCAAAATTAGTCATTACTGACCATTTTTGACCAGGCAATATTGACCGGCAGTACATTTTCTGCCGGAAATACAAATAACCTAATCCAACAATAATTTCTTCTATCAATTCATGCCACATTCAAATTCAATCAATCAATTCATATAAAAAAAGAACATCAATTCTTCTCCGTATTTTTTTTTGTTATCAAATTCCGAGGGAATACATAGAAACTTCTTAAGTTCAGTTCCTTCTCACTTAGGTCAGTATAAGTTCAGCTCAAAAACTACATACAACTTACTCAAAACTTGAAGATACTTCTCAAAACTTGCAGATAGTTACCAAGCATTCTTCATCAAGTTCTCCGTAATCACTGACTTATTCATAAGGATAATAACCAGGCCGCTTGCAGTTCCTGCACAAAGAATCTGGCCTGCAAAAATAAGGTAGAAAACAAAATCAAAACCGCTAAGAAGCCAAAATTTAAATTGCAGGGTAACCACCTGAAAGCATATAGAATTCTTCAAATTTGAGCATACATTAACACCTCTTCAGCCTTGAGAATAATTGAAGCTAATAGGATCAAAATGGAATGACTGGGTTCAGTTAAGAATACAAATTTAAAAAGAATACAAATTCTTTCAAGTACCAAAAAAATCAGTTAAGTATCAAATTCTGAGGGATGTCATGAAAACCTACTAAGTTCCTAAGTTCATTTCGTTCTCACTTATATCACTATAAGCAGAAACTACATAGAAACTTACTCAAAACTTGCAGTTGCTAAGTTCCTAAGTTCAGTCCATTATCACTTATTCCTACAATTCCTTAACTAGAAATCTAACAAATAAATGAATAAAGAATGAAATCATACTTAAACTGGTCAAAACTAGCTTGAATGAATCTTGTTTTGTTGGATAAACCATAAAAAACTAAATGAAATCTTGTATATTGACTAAACCAGTAGAGCTAAATGTTGAACACTGGAAAAATCAGTATACCTTCACGTGGTAGAGCCACAAGAGGACCAGAACAAGCGTGCCGCAGCTCTGTATATAAAGCTTCTTCTGTAACTACAAATAAGAAGATATCAACTGTAAGGAGTATTCCAGTTGAAATCAATTGACATCATACATCCAAAGCATAAGAACACTTAATATTAGAACCCCAATTGGAGCCAACAATTCAATCCCTCAAGGAAAAACAGAAGAGACTGAATGAATCTCACCCCGATATATATGACGGAATCGCCACTCAGTTCCATGAAAATCCTTAGCAATCAATTCCTGAGTTGGAGGTTGTCGCCCAATATCCTGTCAAAGTTATTCATAAAAAATAACACATCAAGTACCACCAGACGTGTCAAAATATTGTTGGTGATGAATACGAGATTACATACCGGTCAACAAGGTCTGAGCACAACTCCATAACCAACTCTTTCTGTAGTGTTGAGAAACTTTCTTCGGGAACTCAAGCTGCTCGTATCTCTCGCCTCCTCTTTCTGTAGCTTTCTGAAATAATGTTTATGTTATACACAAGTTACGATATGTATCAAGTTTCGAAGTGATTCTTACTTATTAAGGGAACTAGAAGTTAGCAATAGTTACGGAACCACGGGAAACAGTTAAGAGACTACATGATGTGAACCACAGTAAACAACTCACTACTGAGACAAAGGGAAATAGATTACAATAAGTAATATAGAACCCAACTAATAAATCCTACAAGAAAATACTGAAACGATTAGTAACAGTTAGTCATAGATTACAACTGGTCATATTTTTGTAACTTTTTTATTAATCTCTGTGCATAAGAAAATCTCAATGCCATAGCAACCATACCCGCCCAAAAGACAAAAAGGAAATAATACCTTGTCCTGGAAACAGTTTACTCTGAAGATTTAAGGTTTAGCATTCGTTGTGAAATCAGTGCAAGTCCGAAAATTGCAGTCTGAAAACCGCCACAAATCACACCCGAAGCGAACACAGGTGTGCAGCCACTACATGTTTGAGAATGAAAGCAACCTATGTACACTCTACGAATTGCTCGCTCTTCGTCATCCTCACAAGATAAGCTGAAGAACAGAAACAGAAAGAACCAACAATTTGTTCAGAATAGAAGGGTTTATTGTATTCTAACAAGGAGTGAACTGAATGATAACAAACATAGCCATTCCATTTAATATCAAAATAGAAGGGTTTACTGTATAAATGACATAATCGGATATGACAAAGATTGTATAACTCCCAATTCTCATAAAAAATCATTGACACAGCACCGACAGAGCCACTCAGTAAAACCTACTCCGTATTAGGTAATTTGTCAAAAAAAAAAAAAGCAAGTTAGAGAGAACACAGTAACAAATTCCATTACTCTTTGACCATGGTCCCTATGTAACCACCAGTTTTAGATTCAACAACTTCCATGTTCTTCTAATCTTGCGAACTGGACAAGCACAAAAACGTGATGCAAATTATGTATCAATTGCAAGTCTGCAGTACAATGTCACAATGAAACCAAGTTGCTAGACAAAATTGGAGCATCACTAGCTAAAAATGACAAACTGGTAATATAACTACTAATATTTACTATACCACAGTAAATTATCGGTAAGGATATAAAAGCAAACACTCAACAAACACAAATTATAGATACTAGTTGAGCTGTTTGAGCTTGTACCCATGGTTCAGTCTCCAAGTCTGAAGTAATTATTGACTAATCGCAAGAATACACGCCTCTACAAGCAAACCCATCAACAGAACATCACCAAAATCCATTTCAACCACTTTGCAGCAACAATTCATCCTTGCAATTTTTGTCGATAACCATCACCAATTCATCCCATCACAAATGAGTCGATGTAAAACAAATAAGCATATCAAACCAGTCAGACACAATAAATATCACAGAGTACCATTCAAGTATATCGAGCAAAAGAAGAAGACTCACATTTTGCATACAAGCAATCTGTCATTGCCTTTTCCAAATCCAACTACACAAAATGCAAGTGATATAAAGAACATTAGTTGAGGTTATCTCTAGACAACAACACACAAATAAGTTCAGCTCAGTCCAATCAACCAGGCCCGTTTTTGAAATAAAATTACCTTGTTCTGAATAGAGAAATTGACAAAATTGGTATCAACCAAAACCCTATCAGGAGGCCCCAACGCACTACTATGTTTAAAGAACAGAGCTGATGATACTTGAGGCCTGCATAGTAAAATTTCAGAAATTTAAATTAAACCAATCACAGAAAAACAAAAAAACTGGATAAAATTGAGTAAAAGAAACAAGAAGACTTACACGTTTCTGGGTAAGTTTTCCTTCTGAAGATCTTTCTTTCTAGGGTTTAGAATATCCTCTTTTGTCCTAAATTCAAAAAACTGAAGAAAAAAAAGTCAGATTTTTATTTTTTGTGAGAATGAAACTTAAAAGGAATAAATAAAAGGATAAGAAGTTTTATGAAGCTTACTTTTTGATCATTTTAGAGCTTATTAATCTCTTCATGACTGCAAATTTAGGTGATATCTTCCCCTTCCCCATACTGCCGAACCTTAAACCCTAAAAAATTGGGGGAATTTAGTCGGTTTTCTTAGATTACTGAAATTTGTTTGTTCTGTATTATATCGACTCATTTCAACCACTCAGCAGCAACAACTCATCCTTGAAATTAGGGTTTACATAAAACACATTCCAGACTAACTGCAAAATGAGAAATAAAACACGATTAAATCTGAGAATCGAAATCAATAAAAAAGATAAGAATAAGAATACCTAGAAAGATTAAGATCTAAATCATCCTTTTCTCGCTTTCTTTTCTCTATACTCAAAGACTTCATCTAATTTTCCCCTTCGTTTTCACTACTTCATTGAAACCCTATTTCTTTGAAATCCATCAATCATTGAAACCCTAATTTCTTATTCTTCTCATCTCTGTTTGACAGGGACAAGCAAATATCAAGAACACTCATCAGAACTCTGCAGATCCATATGGAAGAAGCTTTGATTGGCAAAGAGAAAAAAAGAGAGGGAGAGAGAGGCAGAGAAAGAAAAGAGATGAAGAATAATGGGGAGCTCGAGATGTATGGTTGATGGGTAAAGATAAGAGGGGGAGGAAATATCCTCAACCAGTTTCTGCTTTGGGTGGGAAAAAATATTCATGTGTGACCACCTAGTGTGACCAAGCGTGTGAATGGCACGCCTAATAAAAAAATTCGTAACGGCTTCGCCTTGTTACGAATTATTCTAAAATTCGTAATGGCTTCACCTTGATACAACTAATTCGGAACGGCTATTTGTAACAGGAAATTTGTAACGGTTTATAAAGCGTTACGAATTTACGTTACTAATATGGAAATTTGGTGTAGTGTAATATTGCATTAGTTGTCAATCTTATTTCTTCCTACTCCATTAGTGATTTACCCGTTTTAAGAATGGACATGTCTTCCGATGTTATTAATCACCTAATGGTAAAGGGAAAACTAAGACAAGATGCAAAACTGTCTTAAAAACAGAATTGTTAAGATTTGCGTATGCAATTCCAGTCAATCTCAAGATACTTCGTTAGTTCGGGGTAACAAAAGGAGATCCTTTCATACTATACTAGATCAAGAACACTCTGTTTGTTCAAAATTCTATAATGATAGAAAATCTCATACTAATGCCACTTGACCGGTATTAGAATTCTTTCCTCACCACGTGTGCCGAATCCTTGGGTGAGGAAGAAGAAAAATCAAGGAACTTTTGTGTATATTATGGAAATAATATCTAGTATTTGAAGATATTTGATATATTCGTATTTTTAGGAATATTATACCTTCGGTAGTATGAAAATTATAAAAGATCCTTCTTCTAATTTGGTCATTCCTTGTCCGAACTATGGGTCTGGATCAAATGGTTTCTCTGGAGAAGATGATAGATCAGAAAGATCATCTTAAAACTAAGTCTGGATCGTCCCTTGATATCAAGAGTAAAATCAGAAAGGGAAATTGGCTTAGCAAGAAGGAAAGAGAGAATACTATGAAGAAAGATCAGTGTATTGAGGCATTGGCACACTTTTGTGTTCAATCAAAGACAGAATTACATGCTCTTGCAGAATCCTTCACCAAAATTTCTCATCTGCAAGAGATTCTGGTCAAGCAACAAGGTTTTCTACTTGAAGAAATTCAAAAGCTGAAGAGTAGTAATCCACGTACATTCAGCTCTAATATGAAGGACTAGGTTGCAAGGAAATAGACATCAATTTTTGATTTCTTTCATTGATTGTATTAGTCTATTATGAATAAAATTATTTGATTTATAATTTTTTTCTTGTGATAGTTTTCGGTTTACATAGCATGTGCTTGAATGCTTTTATATTATTGCTATGTATGTTTATGGGATGTTTGATTTCGGTTTTACTACCTTAATATTCGATCTCATATATTGTGAACCCTTGTGATTTGGGTGACTTTTTTATTTAGCAGGATTAAGTTCTATCTCATGTTGGTAGGCTTTATCAAAGAATCATGAGGGGTTCTGGTAGAAACAATATGTGAAAAAGTCACAATATGTTGAATCGGTTTTGGTTTAACATAAAAGCATATGTGTTTCGACGGTTTTCAACTTTTGCTTGCAATTGTTAAAACCGATTTTCAACCTTTCTCTGGTAAAGGTTGGTTGTTTTTATTCTTTTGTTTTTGCATAAGGATGATAACATGATGGTATTTCGATATCAATTCTCCCTGGACAAAGATGCAATCATGTTGGAGAAGTGGATGCAAAATTTGAGGTAACAATCTTGTTAGTTAATTGTTTTCCTGTTTAAGAAAAGCCTGAGTTTATATCATATATATTTATTGCTTTTTCTTAACAAAATTTAGGTTCAATTGATGTTTATTCCATGATGTGTGTGATTCAATTGGTTCCGGTTAAGAAAAACTATTGTTATCTTGCTTTATTGTGTGGTATCAATTGTTTAGGCTTACAAAATTTCGGTGCAATTGCGGTGTTTTAATGGTTATGTTGATTCAATTGCTTCCGGTTGAGGTGAATAATTATGCAAGTTGATTTATTTGGTTTGTATGAATTATTTATGGCTTAACGAAGTAAAAGGATTACAAGATGAGTTGTTTAGTCCAATTCGATTCCGGATAAGAGAAACTAAGTTAATTCTGATCTTAGTTAGACTTATCGAAGTGAGGTTTCAGTTATTCAAGTCTAATCGAATGCCTTAACAAGAAATGCTAGTTAACTAACCTAGTACTTGTCTTGTTTAAAATTGAAAAGTCTAAGTTAATGGATAATTAGAACCTGATGAGAAAAATAGAGTTATCTTTATTTTGGTCTTATCGAATTAAGCGGTTGTTTTTGAACAATCAGTTTAGCAAAGGGACTAAGGTGCTTAGTTGATTTTTGTTTTGCTAAACTAAATTGGAAAAATAGTTTCGGACAATTGTTTCCTTGGTAACATATCAAAATAAAACTACTTGTAGTTTCAGTTTTGATATTGGTTATCAGAACATGATGTGTGGAACCCTCGTGCCTAACTCTACAGGTTGCAAGTCTATTTTGAGATTTGTAAGATTCTTTTCGTGTTGTGCTTTATTTTTTCTTTTATTTGTCGTTTTGTGACAAAAAGGGGGAGAAATATATGGAGTAAACAAGTGATACTGGCATTGATTTTATATTGATTGGTATCACTAAGGAAAAGAACATTGGTACTTAAACGTTTTATCTAAACGAAAGAGTGAAAGCACAGACTAAGGGGGAGTAACATGTCATATGAATTGGTATAACAAAGACGTGCGGATTGAATATCTACCTATCTTCCTTAGGGGGAGTAATAGCTTTGTTATTACAATGTCAACAACGGAGTTTTCAAGGATTGAATGTAAGCAGTTTACAATGTTGTTGAATTCGAGAATCAAGCGTATGTGTAATGAATTCTTGTAATTTGTTTATCCATATGATGTAAGAGTTTTGTCACTAAAATTGACAAAGGGGGAGATTGTTAGAGCATAGCTCGGTTGAACCCACGAAGCGTTGGTATGTCAAGTTTGGTTGTCATATTTTATTGAATCAAAACTCATGTTAAGAGTCGCTTGATTATGTACTAGAGTCAACTTCGTATAGTTTAGCTTGAAAGTATTAGGATACGAGACATTATAAGTATTGCGAAGACTTGAAGATGTAAAGAAGCAAGGAGCTACAACGACAACAATCATCCTTCCATTTGAGGTAGTGATATTTGACTTGAACCGTTTTATTCCCCAACGTATCTTTCAAGTCGTGCATATTGAAAACAAAAATGCGAAGCATGTTTGAACTCTAGATAGACATAGCATTAAGGAATACAATACGAGGTTTATTGCTTAACCATTAAACTTTGTAGATAAGACATCTCCATAATCATTTGAACGCTATTGTGATTATGTATGGGTATGAGGTGAGGATTTCATCCTAGGGAACAATGTTTTACATGTGTTCTAAGGAATTAAGTTCATAAACTTGTTTGTGAATCGAAAAGGAAATCTCCAGGCGTTATTGGTTTTGTTATTCATTGCATAACTTATGAACAACCAACATGTGTGATTGAGTATAACCGTTCAAGACTTGTTTGTATTCTTGGTTGAACTATTCACAAAGGCCTGACTTATGTATTGGTATGACTTTTATTAGTGAAACCGATATTAAGTAATCACCTGAGATGGTATGATCAGGTTTGTGTTTTTGTCTCTGACCAAATATGGGAAATGGGAACCGATCCTAGTAAGAGGTGCAGTACATCACAAAGGGGAACCGATCCTTGTATGAGTTGCAACAAGGTTTATAGCAGAAAGGGGAATCGATCCTATGAACATGTGCAACACGTTTTTAGGAAAATGGGAACCGATCCTATGGACATGTGCAACACATATAAGTTAGATACCATATATATGTGGGGAACCGATCCTAGTACCTAGTCAACCGAATTTTGGAAAGCTAGTGTGATTATGCACAGTACTCACATGGAAGGTAGAACCGAAACTTGTTTTGGTAGAACCGTTAAACCCATGATTGTGATTGAATGTTATTTGATCAATTGATATACACATTTTTGTGTCTAATTTGATCTCAATACTGTATATTGTTAGCACTCGAGTTTGTACTAATTTTGGTGTTTTATATGTTTGTAGGCACCTTTGGAAAATAAACATTTTTGGAAAATTCGGCTCGAAAAGTTGGTAAAAGCTCCCAGGAGGACAAGTGTTATTTGGACTCTCACTTTGGATAAGGGGCACCTCATGAGGGGCATGTGCTAAAGGGACACCATAACTGGATTAGGGGGAGGTCAGTTTTCTTACCAAATTCAAAACAAAATTTTGGCGGGAAAACTGGTTATTTCATGCATATTCACTGGATAATTTTGGACTCGAATTTTGGAGCAGATTTGAAGAGATTCAATCGCTAGAAACAGCTGGGCTGAACGTGATTAAGCTAAACTTGGATAGTGCAAGTGATTTCACGAATCAGATTGGGCTGGATAATTTGTTCTCGGCAAAACAGAGCCATGAGTTATTACGGGTCCTGTTTGGTTTCAATTATGGAAGTTACGTGACCAGATGGGTAAGAAGATATTCTGTTTGATTTGGGTACATCCTATGAAGATTTTGGAGAGGTTAAAACAAGCCAGCAGACGCGTGCATGGAAAGAAAATTTCTTGGGAATATTTTCATTCACTGCCGAGTAATGGGAAGATTTTTTGGATTAATGAGAAGTTATTCTTGGTCCAAAGGTGTATAAATATAACTCTTGGGGTTAGCATAGAGGGGATGGAGAGTTTGGGAGAAGTATAGAGCATTAACAGAGCGAGAAAATCAAGTTACAGGAAAGTTTCTGCTGCTGCTGCTGCCATTGAAGAACACGAAGAATGGACAGACCAGGGCAGTCGTTCTTCAACAGTGATAACGACTAACACGTGAGGGTCTTAGAATTACCGCCAGCAGCAGTTTATTTCTATCGTTTCTGTAACAGTGTTCTGCAACAATTATAAGTGTTGCAAACACCCGATTTACTCAATTATTTTCCTTTTCATCATTTGTAAAACACTTGAGAGCATCAATGAAATATTTTGAGAGGTTTTCCAACATGATGAGCGGCTAAAATACCTGGTGACTGAGGCGACGGAGGAGCTATTCACTCATGTTTGATTGGTAAATTCTTTTTATAATTTCTTAATTATTTATTTTATTTAATTCACTTGGATCAATAAAAAAAAGAGATAAAAATGGTTTTCTTAATTAGTTGTGAATCAGTTTGATGTTTTATGCTTAGAATTAATTCTTTGATAAATCATGCTTAAGGATTACAATTTAATATTTGGACACCTTATAGATTAATAAGTGATTTAATGGAAAAAGAGCTAGATAATAATTATGAAATATTTTTGTAACCAATCAACTTGAAGTAATAGTGAATCCGGAGCCTTAGTCCATTTTAAATCTTGACATCACTCTTTGAAAATTAATTTGCTTTATTTTTATTAAATCTAAAAATTATTTCCTTCATAAATCTGAAACGAATGTTTTTACTACAACAACTTTTGAAAAATCATCAAATTTTTGGCGCCGCCGACGCGGATTTGTGCTTAGGTATAATTTTTAGGTTTTTATTATTTTCATTTGTTCCTCTTTACTTTTCTTGTTTGTGTCTTTGATTTGCAGGTTTGAAGATTGGACACTAAGGACTTGGAACAAAGCTCAAAGCTAAAAGAAAAGAAAAAAAGAAGACAAATAATTTTTTATGATTTAGTTTTATTATTATTATTTTTTTAATTTTTAATTTTTAATTTTTTTTTAGAATTGTATTAGGAAATTTTTGTAATATTTTTGCACTTTACTTTGGACTTTGGACAATTTTTTTTTTTTTTAAACCCTACGGAAGGGTACCCTTAAATACAAACTGTTTGCAGGGAAGGACGACGATTACAATATCGTCTCGGCCCCTCGGGTTCGCACACTGACACCGGAGTCAGTGGCCCAAGTCGACTACAGCGGTTCTTCGCCCGTCTGGTACGGGAGGTAAACTTCTAAACACCCGCGAATCTCCTGTCAGCGGGTTTACTGTCTTCCTTAAGGTGATTATATGTTGAGGACTGAACCGGCTGCTTTAATTTCCTAGTAAAGGGAAAGAACTGGCCATACAAGATAAGGGTTCGGATTTCATCACCGTTCTCTTCTTGCCCTCCTTAGGAAAACGAAACCAAACGCGAACCTAAGCCTAAAATTTTGAATAGAACGAGACCTATAGGGTAACGAGCTTAATAGGACAGTCATTCGAAAAATATTTACTCTTTTGAGCATACTTCGAAGTTCAGGATGGTTTCTGTGAGTTGAATGCGTGACTGTGCCGCCTTGAATACCGGTGAGGCCTTGGGTATCAAAGCTCCACTGAGCTTCCCTCGCCTCTATTCAACTCACTTTGACTCGTACTTATTCTAGAGAATTTGCTCAGATTGTAACGAATTTCTTTTCGAAGGATTAGAAGCTGGTCTAGAAACAATCTAAGTGGAGCCATCATGCTTTTTGTTTGCTAGAAATTAGGTTTGTTGTGGTGAGTCGGCCTGTTTGTGTTTGCTTAGAACCTCCCTTCCTTAGGATTTTTTTTGTGTATGCCGAAAGGCCTGGAAAAGAATACTTTTGGCCGTTTGATTAGTGACGAGCCTAAAGTTCTTCTTGTGAAGTGGGGAGCTCGAAGACTCTTCTTTTGAGAGCCCTATTTTTGGAAACTTCAGTTTTGAGAATCTGTCTCTTCGTGAGGAAATTACCCCTAGTACTTCTGTTGTGCCAGCAATGACAACTTTGAAAGATTACATGTTCCCAACTAGGTCCACCCGAGCCTCTTGCATTAAATTGCCAGCCACTACGGCTAATTTCGAGATAAAACCTAGTATTCTCCAGATGATCCCTATATTCTTAGGAAAGGATGATGAGAACCCTTATTTTCATATTAGGGACTTTGAGGAAATTTGTGGAACAATTAGGATAAAGGACCTTACCGATGAAGTCTTGAAACTTAAGATGTTTCCCTTTTCTTTGAGAGACAAAGCCAAGACCTGGCTGAACAACCTACCGTCTGAATCCATAGAAACATGGCAGGAACTTATCGCTGCCTTCTATATGAAGTTCTACCCTAAGCATAAAACTGCAGCTGTTAGGCAGAACATTAGTACTAGTGTGCAACAAGAGGGAGAGTCTCTTTATAGATTTTTAGAGAGATTCAATGATCTTCTATCCCAGTGTCCTCACCATGGATTTGATAAGATGAAACTTGTAGAGATATTTATAATGGTTTGGACTATTCGACCAAAGCTATGGTCGATCTATGTGCGCTGGTGAGTTCACTAGTAAAAATGCTGAAGATGCTTTTACCTTCTTAGGAGCTATCGCTGAAAAATCCCAACAGTGGGAGTCTTGTGTTGAACCCCCTAAAAGACTCTTGGTCAATAGAAGTAGCACCAATATGGTAGATACGAGTTTTGCGTCAGATGCTAAGTTTGCTGCTTTATCTAGAAGGTTAGAAGCATTGGAAATGGGTCAATCTAAAAATAAGTCCCTTGTTGAACCTAATAGAGCCTCTCAAGTCTCTAGTTGTGGAATAGAGCCCGATAACTCATTCTGGGAAGGTCAGGTTAGTGAAGAGCAAGCTCATGCTGTCTATAACAATGCTAGGTTTGAAAACCGTCAGAAGTTTGACCCCTACTCAGAGACCTACAACCCTGGTTGGAGAAACCATCCTAATTTCTCTTGGTCTAAGGGCCAGAATCAAGGCCAGTCTAGTAATTCTCAGCCTCCCCAGGTTTTGGTTATACTAAGAACTCTTCAGGTCAGACCCAGAACCCATCTGAGAATAGAATAACTAGCTTAGAGGAAACCCTTAGTATATTAAGGAAGAGCCAGGAGATGCTATCACAAAGCCAGGAAATGTTAGTAAAAAGCCAGGGTAATTTTCAAGAGGAAACCAAACAGAATTTTAAGAATAGTGCCCAGTCTTTTGCTAAATTAGAGCTTCAAGTCGGCCAAATAGCTAAGTTTATCAATGAGAGAAGAAGGAAGGTTCCCTAGTCATACTGATCCTAACCCTAGAGGAGAGAAATCGTACAATCATGTGAACTCTGTTACAACCCTTAGGAGTGGAAAGAAAGTTGATAATAAGGTCGACATACCTGAAAGTGAACATGCTGTAGTTCACCCTTATGAGCCAGAAAATGAGGAGACTGATAGAGTCTCCAAAGAGACCAATGAGGGTCCTGATGAGCCCGCTTTGTTCCCAGAGCCCCGTTCCCCCAGCTGCTAGTTCCGACTAAGAGGGAGTCCAACTTTAATGATATATTGGAGGTTTTTAAGCAGGTTAATATCAACCTTCCATTATTAGATGCAATTAGGCAGATTCCCTCTTATGCCAAGTTCCTTAAGGACTTGTGTACGCGAAAGCGTAAGCTCAGTGTCCAGAAGAAAGCCTTCATAGCTAGTCATGTGAGTTCTATTATTCAGAATACCACTACTCCTAAGTATAAAGACCCAGGGTCCCCTACCATTGCTTGTACAATAGGTAACCGTGTTGAGAAAGCGTTGCTTGACTTAGGAGCCAGTGTGAACTTACTCCGTACCATGTGTACCTTAAGCTAGGACTTGGTGAGATGAAACCTACCAGATAACACTTCAGTTAGCTGATAGGTCCGTTAAAGTTCCTCGTGGTGTGATCGAGGATGTTCTCATAGAGGTGACAAGTTTATTATCCAGTGGATTTTATTATCCTAGATACCCAACCTGTCCCTGACCCAGAGAACCAAATACCAGTGATTTTAGGTCGCCCGTTTTTAGCACATCAATGCGATCATAACTGTCGAAATGGTATTATGAATTTGTCTTTTGGTAATATGACTATTGAGTTGAATATTTTAATATAGTAAGTACCCTCTGACTAGTGATGAATATGAAGAGGTCAACATGATAGGAACCTTAGTTCCGAAGTCTGTACCAAACACGTCGGAAGATCCATTAGAGAGTTGTCTAGCCCGTTTTAGCATGGATTTCGACGATGATAGCAACATTGAACAAGTAAATGCTCTGTTGGATTCATTCCTATGTTAGATACCGATAGATGGAAATCTAGTTTTGAACCATTACTAGCTACCGAATCTACCTTAAGCCCTTATTTCGAAGAGCCTAAAGATCCTCCTAAGTTGGACCCCAATTATGCATTTGTAGGCCCATCTGAGATTTTCCTATAACTTCCGATTTGGATAGTGATCATGAGATTAGGCCAGTAACCGTGCTTCAACACAATAAGGAAACTCTAGGGATGACCATAGAGGATATGAAACATATAAGTCCTATAGCTAGTATACCTCAAAAGAATTTAGAGGATGAACCACCTGATTATAACTCAGAGAAAGCAATTGACCTTTTTCAGGAACCGGATGGTCTAGAAATTAGGAATATTGTGACTAGTTTATCTAGAGACACCCAAAACTCTAAGTTTGGGGGTAGTGAACTAGAAGAAGCTCTAGAGTATTTTAAATACTCTCCGGATCCGGAAATTCAAGCCATAGTTAAAGGTCTTACGGAGAATAGTGATTACCCTAAATTTGGGGGTAGAGATTGTCAATTATCCCCAGTAGAAGTCCCTAACTTGGGACTCAAGCCTAGTGCATCTGAGGTATCGCTTGAGTCTATTCAGACTCCACAACCTGATCCGCCTGATACTGTTCAGGAGGAAATCCATATATTAGAAACCCGTTTTTCGGATGAATCTATTTTTCAAGACACTCTTATGAAGCCCAACTGGAGGCTCTGGATAGATCCGGTTGTCTTGCAAGAAACCTTAGATGAGGATGTGCTCCTTCTGTTCATTTTTCTGAACCAGTGCAGTTGTCTCATATTGGTGTTAGCTCTATTTGGTATTATGGACCCACAACTTTTTCGGCTATTGGTATATGACTTTGGAAGGTGAAGATCCTTTTTGAGGTATTTGATGTCTGGCTGAAGACTTTAAACTTAGCACTTCTTGGGAGGTAACCCAATCTCACGCAACACGGTAATATCTTTCCTCAACCCTTTTTGCTTCAAGTGGTAACAATTTCTCCTCGTTCATTGTTAATTTTATCATTGGAAACATTGAGGACAATGTTAGATTTAAGTTTGGGGGTATGGGAAAATCTTTAGTTGCAATAAAAAATACGCTCCAGAGCCTAGAGATTTATGCGTATTCAGGATGGCACTAACTAATCTAAGTGGATGGAAGCATCTTGGTTGTAGGAGTTGAGGAACCAATCTGATTAGATGGAAACATCTATAGAGTCTATTCATAAAAGCACAGAGCTCAGGTGTTAGAAATAACATGATAGTTGCACCATATCTCGTTGAGTCCTTTTCATTTCTTTTTTTTTTTATTTTTTCATTTTAAACTATGTTTCTCTAAGTGATTAGGTGGGGCACACGATTCAAGTTGTTACCACTGCTAGGGTGAATTAGAGTGACTGAGTTACTAAAAAAAAAAAGAGACCGGACCAGTTAGACCAATCGGAATAAGTATTAACACTTGGATAGCAATATGCGTGTGTTCTCCCTGTTTCCGTCGCCTAAGCAAGCGTGGAATGCAGGACCCGTGGGAACTATCGTGTAATCTGCTGACAAGAAGCATGCGCTTGGATCAAAAAGATCTATTCATGCCGTTAAGTTAAAAAAAATGGTTATTGTTCTGTGTAGTCAACTGCTGGTTCCCTTGTATTTGCCAGTTTGTTGATCTAGATTTAAGTTATTGACCACTGGTTCCCTTGTATATGCCAGTTGTGTTGATATTAGTCAGACCGGTATCTCAGTCCATTAGGATAGGTTCATTCTGGCAGTGGCCTTCAGACAGATATGTGAAACATCGATCATTTGGTTAACATCAAAACCATCTACATTTTTCTATTTCCATCTCTTTTTTATCCATATGATTAGTTTGACTCCGAATATGATGTCCATAGTGCAACTATCTGAGTAGAGCTCTGTCACTTTATATGAATTTTAGTATGCTTGAGTGTAAACTCGTGTACAACAATTGGAATTTCGCATCAGGGTACTTCCTCCTGTAGTCAGTGATTGTAAGCCAACCAAGGAGATTCTTTAGTGCCTTCCAAGGTTCGACATAGATAGCTAGGGTCTGGAGTAAAGGTTTTGTGGGTACACCTCTGGTAAACCCTCCGGAGACAACACTCCGCCACTAGGGCCACCTAGTGGTTTAACGGCTTGCTGCACGTGCTAAGTGTAGTCATTTTACTTTCTAGATTAGATTTGCTCGAGGACTAGCAAAATAAGTTTGGGGGTATTTGATAGACACATTTTTTGTCTAATTTGATCTCAATACTGTATATTGTTGGCACTCGAGTTTGTACTAATTTTGGTGTTTTATATGTTTGTAGGCACCTTTGGAAAATAAACATTTTTGGAAAATTCGGCTCGAAAAGTTGGTAAAAGCTCCCAGGAGGACAAGTGTTATTCGGACTCTCACTTTGGATAAGGGGCACCCCATGAGGGGCATGTGCTAAAGGGACACCATAACTGGATTAGGGGGAGGTCAGTTTTCTTACCAAATTCAAAACAGAATTTTGGCGGGAAAACTGGTTATTTCATGCATATTCACTGGATAATTTTGGACTCGAATTTTGGAGCAGATTTGAAGAGATTCAATCGCTAGAAACAGCTGGGCTGAACGTGATTAAGCTAAACATGGCTAGTGCAAGTGATTTCACGAAGCAGATTGGGCTGGATAATTTGTTCTCGGCAAAACAGAGCCATGAGTTATTACGGGTCCTGTTTGGTTCCAATTATGGAAGTTACGTGACCAGATGGGTAAGAAGATATTCTGTTTGATTTGGGTACATCCTATGAAGATTTTGGAGAGGTTAAAACAAGCCAGCAGACGCGTGCATGGAAAGAAAATTTCTTGGGAATATTTTCATTCACTGCCGAGTAATGGGAAGATTTTTTGGATTAATGAGAAGTTATTCTTGGTCCAAAGGTGTATAAATATAACTCTTGGGTTAGCATAGAGGGGATGGAGAGTTTGGGAGAAGTATAGAGCATTAACAGAGCGAGAAAATCAAGTTACAGGAAAGTTTCTGCTGCTGCTGCTGCCATTGAAGAACACGAAGAACGGACCCAGGGCAGTCGTTCTTCAACAGTGATAACACTAACACGTGAGGGTCTTAGAATTACCGTCAGCAGCAGTTTATTTCTATCGTTTCTGTAACAGTGTTCTGCAACAATTATAAGTGTTGCAAACACCCGATTTACTCAATTATTTTCCTTTTCATCATTTGTA
This sequence comes from Papaver somniferum, assembly GCF_003573695.1. Taxonomy (NCBI): domain Eukaryota; kingdom Viridiplantae; phylum Streptophyta; class Magnoliopsida; order Ranunculales; family Papaveraceae; genus Papaver; species Papaver somniferum. Next base: position 67,725,574 of record NC_039365.1, read on the forward strand.
AAACACTTGTGAGCATCAATGAAATATTTTGAGAGGTTTTCCAACATGATGAGCGGCTAAAATACCTGGTGACTGAGGCGACGGAGGAGCTATTCACTCATGTTTGATTGGTAAATTCTTTTTATAATTTCTTAATTATTTATTTTATTTAATTCACTTGGATCAATAAAAAAAGAGATAAAAATGGTTTTCTTAATTAGTTGTGAATCAGTTTGATGTTTTATGCTTAGAATTAATTCTTTGATAAATCATGCTTAAGGATTACAATTTAATATTTGGACACCTTATAGATTAATAAGTGATTTAATGGAAAAAGAGCTACATAATAATTATGAAATATTTTTGTAACCAATCAACTTGAAGTAATAGTGAATCCGGAGCCTTAGTCCATTTTAAATCTTGACATCACTCTTTGAAAATTAATTTGCTTTATTTTTATTAAATCTAAAAATTATTTCCTTCATAAATCTAAAACGAATATTTTTACTACAACAACTTTTGAAAAATCATCATCAATCGCATAGTTCTTGAAAGTCATATGAACCAATTCTAAACTTGTTTAGAAGTGTGGCAAATCAGTTTCAAGGTTGTAAGTATGAAAGAGAACTTACAAAGTAAGGATGTCAACATACTTTGAACACGTGCTATGAATGTTTATTTCTTTAATTGTTCAAAGTTATTCCTTAATAGCTAAGGGAAGAGAATCACATGATCGAAACATAAATAAGTTAAGAATCTTTTAATTAAGGTAATTAACTTCATTTTTGGGAAAATAAGAATTAGTAATGTGCATTTACTAATTAGATATTTTCTGAGAGATTTCGTTCATTATTTTTGGAAAGAGCATTTCCAGGAATTATGGAAACCGAATTTGTGCTTTAATGAATATCTTGAGAATATTTTCGGTTTTGGAAATTCCTTGGTGTCCAAACTTCCTTGTCTATAAATACTTGAAGTTTGCCTTTCTAGCAAACTAATCCTTCGTAACAACAAGCTTCCTCTTTGTTGTGTTGTTACTGGTGTAGCCGCCTATTCGGAGAGGAGAGTAACCTAATTAGGTGAAATATCTTACGAGCGCTCAATTTAAAGTCTCTTTGGGATTGAGAAGCTCTAGCGTGTACCGTTGGTGGGAAACTAGATAATTGCGGTTTATCTTTTATTTTCATTTATTTGATTGACTAACGATGGTTGAACTTTGATTGCACCTAGTTTGTTTATGCTTGAGAATCTTCTCTTATGATATAAGATTCACTCAAAATACTTCAGAGTTTCGACAGGGATATTTAAACTGTTGTTAGTTTTAAAGACGATCCTGTGATAATCCATTGTTAACAGACTCCGTTATGTGCGTGATTGATCACAAGATATTTAAGTGATTGTGTGTAGGTTATTATTGAAGATCTAAGAAGATTTGAAGACGAAGAAGATATTGAAGATTTCTGATTTGTGGGTTCATAATCTTTGGTGTGCACAATACTTGTTTCGATAAAAGAGGATCCAATTAATAATCGATTTATCCTTGTGATAGATTGGTTGATTAATTGAGTAGATCGGCAACAACACAATTCTTTGGATTAACAGTGTTGTTGGATTAATCTTAAATGATTACTTCGGTAATTGAACATAAGATAGATCTAAGGACTTGACGAAGGAGTTTATGTTAAGATAAACAGAAGAGCCTTTGTCCGACTCATATCACTTGGTTGAAGAGAGTTGATACCAAACAGATTTGTTGTTCCTTTACTGTTTGGAATACAAACCAAAGGATTTGTTCCAAGTACGTGACTTATTTATAAGTTAGACGCGTGGGAATACAGACGGAACTAGGTGAAATATAGGTTTAGTTGCTTGGTCTCAACTATACGAAGTTAGGTGTAATTTTGTGTAGCGGCTTAATTCTGAGAGTATTCAATTCTGGACAAGGTCCCGGGATTTTTCTGCATTTGCGGTTTCCTCGTTAACAAAATCTTGCTGTGTCATTTACTTTATATTTCCGCATTATAATTGTTTTATTATAATTAAAGTAAATTACACAAACGCTAATTCCTATTTACTTGATAAGTGAATCCTATTGTGTTTGGTTAAGTCCGAACCTTTTTATCTAGTAACATACTTCGTTGTTGTATTGTCTCGATCTCGTATCCATAGACGATCACACGAAGTGTGAACCGATTAGTTGTATTGTCTCGACTCAGTCCATAGACAATCACTTTCGGAGAAAGGACTTATAAGTAGGAAAAGTTTTAGCTTGAGGTATATTTGGGTACCCTCGCCTTTTCACAAAGAGAGAATTGTAATAGTTTTCTTTTTCATAATCTAGAGAAGATATATTTCTACGAATCACTACTTTGTGTTCTATTTTCTAGTTTTCGTCTATTATTATTCTAAATTCATCCTCAAGATACAAAGATCAATACGTATCAAGTTGGTATCATAGCAAGTTCGTTTATTTTAGGGGAGATTCTTGTGGTTTATGGTCTTCACTAGATCTCTCTACAAACAAATTGGTGAGTTACTCGAAAATTGGAATACGTTAGAAGAAAAAGATTACCATGGTTTGGTTGAAGTTACATAAGGAACGATCAGACGGGGAAAGAATGTTGTTGGTTATTAATGCCGAACATTTGAAGTTGTTTTATCCACCTATACAGGATGATGGTGAGGATGAAAAGATGATCTTGCCACATGTAGAAGACTTGTGGCTTGATCGAGAAGAAGAATCACTCGAAGAAGATTGCATTATGGAGCGAAGAGTGACTAAGAAAAGACGAAGATATATGAAAGCTTTTCAAATTAGACGTCAAGTTCCAGTTTCCAGCAAAAAGAGATGGCTCAGTAGGGTGAAAGGAACCCTTGAGTTCCCTAACCTCCAAACCTAACTTTCGTAGGAGTTCAAGTTCTTGAGTGGGGGCGCATGATATATGTGTATCTTCCTCTCTCCGGAAACTAGTGGTCCTAAAGAAGGATTGAGGATAAAATTGTAATTTAAGGAAGGCATACTGATTTTTAGGCAGTATTCTTAAATAAGGAAATATTCCTAAACATGGTAATAGTCCTAGATAAGGAAATATACCTAGAAAAGGAATATTTACTAGACAAGGTAATATTTCTAGATAAGGAAATTTATACTTAGAAAAGGAATTATTCCTAGAAAAGGAATATTCCTAGAACAAGGTAATATTCATAGAAAAGGAAATATACCTAGAAAGGGAATTACTCCTAGATATGGAAATAAATTCATAGAAGGTTTGGGAAACCGTTAAATATATAAATAGAGATGTTTAACTCACAACTAAGACATCTAGAGTGTGGTATGTGATACAGACACACCTAGACCAGAGAGAAGTTTGTGAGGCAATATTAATTATTGTAAAAGCAAGCTTACCAAAAAAAATTAAGGTGCATCCACTGTTTAGAGATATTGTGAGCATAACAAAGAGAGAATTGTAACAGTTTTCTTGTTCATAATCTAGAGAAGATATATTTCTTCGAATCACTACTTTGTGTTCTGTTTTCTAGTTTTCGTCCATTATTATTCTGAATTCCGCCTCTATAATAATAGTCACCAAGATACAAAGATCAATACGTATCACTTAAGGTATCCATACCGGTACACATACCTAAATAGTTTTGTGAACTCCTGAACTTGGTTTGGTTAATTTTTTTACAAACCTGTACACTACTCTGACTGACCTGAGTTATGAACGACAATGGTATTTGTACTCGTACATCTACTAACCATATCGATTATACTCAAGTGCGTGCATTTGATTAATTCTCTAAAAACACTAGACTTATTTTGATCACATGATTGTGACTCAAGGTTAATGTTTTAAGTGTTCATGAACATGAGCATTAAGATTTTAAGTTCAAATCGACTAGCTTCGGCTAATTACGTTGAACTTAGTCTTTAATACACGGTTCGGTTACGGTTTCACCTAACCAGAGTGCATATCATGTTTATGTAAATCAGATTCAAAGATTCATCTAACGATGGATGTTGTTTGCTTGGTTCCAAAGCTATCTTGGCTTAAAACTAAAGCAACATATGCTTTGAATGTATATAAAAGGGGAACTTCAAGCAACTGGGATTTTTGAATCCCGACATTACTTTTTGGTGTGTCCCAGTTGTATCTAGAGTCATCATATTCCTAACCCTTTTAGGGTTTAGCGACTACAAAGACTTCATAGGGATTCGTAAAGCCAGGTCCAGTTATCTTCTCTTGATAACTCGAGTATCCTGATCTTGATCGATTGTTGAGCTGCTCACTCGATCAAGATAAACAGAAATCATCAAAGTTCTCTTCATTTCAAACTTTGTTGATTCCATAAGTTTTATATATGTGAGGTGAATAATAATCTAGGCTGCACTTCGGGTTGCATAATTCCGATTTTGAGGTTATTGCTTGTTGCTATCGATTTCCACCACCTTTGATCAAACTATTTGATTGTAAAAGAAAATCATATATAGGCTTAATCTGTGGGAGGAAGATTTGGTTTAAAGTCTTCAATTGAGTTGAAGCAACTCTTATTTGGTGTGACGTCAGCTAAGGGAATCAATTGCGCAGAGTCATGCTGGGATTCAAGAGGGGTAAGGAGCGGGACTGTACCTTAATCAGTGGGATACCTTTTAGGGCTCAACTACATTCCAGTCCGAATTAAATTGGTAGTAGGCTAGTGTATGAAGTGGCTTAATACAATTTGGTGTTCAATATGGACTAGGTCTCGAGGTTTTTCTGCATTTGCGGTTTCCTCGTTAACAAAACTTCTGGTGTCAGTGTTATTTCTTTTTCCGCATTATATTATTTATCTTTATAATTGAAATATCACAGCTGGTGCATTGATCATTGATACTAGAGACATCTGACCTAGTTTATTGGATACGACTTGATTGATACTTGGACATTAGTCTTTGGTACCGTCCAAGTTATCTCTTTGTAATTAGCTTCACAGATTTGTTTCTGTAAACATTCTAATTGCAAGAGGTAGAGAGATATAACTCTAGAAATTATTAATTGATTGAGTTGAACTCTCAGAGTTGTGTTGAGTTTGTCCATACAAATTGGCTAAGAAAAAAAGTGGTGGTGTATTTAGGTACCCCTGCGTTTTCAATTAGTATCAAAGCAGGAAAATACGCTAAGACCTAATTAAGTCTGTATTTGAAGCAGTATGACTATATGGGCATGAGTGAAATCTATGATAATCGTTGCACCAGTTTAAATGAAACTGTTTCCATGGATTTTGTGGAGGTGTCTAATTTTTCAAACTCCCTTAGAGATGAACATTGTGATTTCATTAAACAGATGGATATTGATAAGTATCATCTATATTGTCTTATTAATGAGTCTGACTCAAAAGTAGAACGAGAATCATCCAAAGAAAGTTCTGAGATTTTCAAGCGTATAAAATTTCAGACTTCTGAGGTCATTCGGTTAAAACACAAAGTCAATACTCTTATTGGTATTATCTCTGAACACGATTCCAAAACAAGGATATTTCTTGAAGAACATACCAAAGTAAAATCGAAAGTTCTTTCACTTGAAGCTGAACTCGAAGATAATTCCTTAGAAGTCGAACAATTGTTGAGTAAGGATGCTACTCCACGTTGCGATAGTGAATCTAGAGAAACTACCATGAAGACAGTCTTTGTACATTGCGATGAGTAGATAAAATTAAGAACACCTGTTGTTCATGATATACTAAAAAAAGCAGTCAAAAATTGATAAACAAAGTACTATTACTTTGATAAGAGATGATCAATTAAAATTCTCTGACCAAGAAAAAACTTTGCGGCTCCGTAAGTTATCTTATGTTGCGCATTTCCGATTAAATTAATCATGGGTTCTCTTGTGGTTAATTTAATTGAGTATTCTGGATACGAATTCATATTTCATGTAATTTATTAATGTCCAAAGAAATCCTTCCTTTTTTGTAAAAGTAAGGTCGCTCTTGTTGTTCTTTCGGGAATGACATTTTATGGGGGAGAGTTCTTAATTGAACTTGTTCTTAATTGCCAAATCTTTGTGGGTATTGTGGCTGTGGAATATTGTAGGAGTTTTCTTGTATCTTTATTAACTCTTTGATGAATGCATTTAGTTTCGACTATATGATTGCATCTAAAAAAAGTTGATATGTTTTCTTTTAGTCATGAAGCATCTCTATGAGAATTTCATTAGGATCCCACTAGTTTTCGTACCTTTGCCAAATTATATTGACAAAAAGGGGGAGAATTAATGTGTCGTTCACACTACAAATACATATGGTTTACAAATCATTATGTAAGGGCGAGTGGTTTTCATGTGAGATGAAGTATTGAGTATTGACTAAGGGGGAGTCATACATATCATCATAGTATTGTTGTCCAATTTGTGATACATTTGGACTTTGATGCTGTGTAATAATACTATGACACTGTATAACAATGATTGAGAGACACTGTTTTCTCATTGTTATAGCTGCGGATCTTCAACAACTATGATGCTGAGTTGAACACGTTCAGAATCACTGGAGTACTTGGAAGTGACGAAGATTTCGAGTAATGTTGAAGAATCAAGGAAATCAAGCATTTGGATGAGAAGCTACAAAGATTATTTATTTTGTGATCCATATGTATTGATAGTTTTGTCACTAAAATTGACAAAGGGGGAGATTGTTAGAGCACTGCTCGGTCTAACTCGAAAGTGTTGCTATCTCAATCTTGTTTGTCAAGTTTAGTTGTCAAAACTATAAGTCTTGTTTTCTAGTATACTTATAGCTAAGTCTCAGATTAGGATAGTAACACCTTGTTTGTTTGCAGCTGACTCGGCGTCTGGGTCTGAGTCAACCCCTGACTCGGCACGAGTCAGTAGTCAGATTGTTTGTTTTCTACTTTGAGTCAGATTTGAGTCAACCTCTGACTCAGACCTAACCTATGACTCGGACCCATTTGAGTCAGGTAACAAAATAACCTTGACTCATGGAACCAAACCACTGACTCACATATTTTTGAGTCAGTTGAGTCAGATCTGACTCAAAACAAACATATTGAGTCAGATCTAACTCAAGTCAGGTGATTTCACTCAGATCCAGATGACTCAGATACAGACGACTCAGATGAGTCAGGAGTAAAAAATCAAGGTGTAAGTGTAGTTGAGCTTTAGACTTCACGACGTTCATCGATTGAAGACAAATAACTACTAAGGGGAGCTTGTGGAACTTCATCAACAATATGTATATTGAGACTTGAACTCATCTATCACTCAAAAGTGTATCTACCTTATCTCCTATTTGAGACAAAATTCGTATAGCTATATAGACTTCGATTATACACATTTCATATTTTGAGCTGAGCTTAACTCGCTTACATATTTCTCGAAATATGTGTTTGTAAGATTTCACTTTAACCAAGTTCATCTTATATTCTTGACGAAAGTCAAAAGACGATCATGTGAAAATCACCTGGTAACATCTTACATGATTTGTGTGAGACAGTCATTTGATATAGACTCGGAATTTTTCGTATTGATCATTCGATCACTAGAAAATTGCTTTGAAGCTAATAGTTTGTGCGAGAAAGCTATTCTCGTCTTCCGAGAATGTTTCAATAATTGAATTGGGATTTTAGAACAAATAACCATGATTAGATACAGCACAATATGCGTACTTGTATGCTAACTATTGCAAGTTATTCTAAGTCCGGGAGCCGTGGTATGCATACTCGTATGCGTACTGATTGGTTTAGTGGAGGTTCGAGAACTAAGTACGCATACCGGTACACGTACTGGCGTGAGTTTCAAGTTCCGGGACTTAACTGAGTTTGGTGGTATGCGTACCCGTTCGCGTACTGGCGAACCCAGACTTAGTCCGGCCATTTAGGTATGCGTATCCGTTCGCATAGTTGAGTAGGTTATGTTCTAAAATCGGTTTGTTCATGAACTAATACCTTTATATAATAAGGAATGCAATCTTTTTCTGTTAGAGCATTGCTCGGTCGAACTCGCATGCGTTTCTATCTCAAGCATGTTTATCAATGTTAGTGATCAAAACTATAAGTCTTGATTTCTAGTCTACTATAAATAAGTCTCGGACTAAGATAGAAAGTGTAGTTGATCTCAAGAACTCCATGGCGGATCATCATACAAGATCAAGAACTACTCAAGGAACTGGTGGAACTTCATCGACAAAAAGGTATGTGGAGACTTGAACTTATCTATCACTCAAAAGTCTATCTACTCTATCTCATATCTTGAGAAAAAAGTCGTTTTGCTATATAGACTTTGATTATACATATTTGCTATTTCGAGCCGAGTTTATCTCGCCTATTTACTTCTCGAAATATGTGTTGGTAAGCTTTTTTTTTCGCTTTGGCCAAGTTCATCTTTACCTAGTGACGACAGTCATGTTATGTTTCAATCACTTTGAAAATTTTCTTTGACGGAAAATGGTTTGTGAATAACAACTATATAACGTCCTCTAAGAATGTTTCAATGATTGAAATGAGAGTTTAGATTATATAACCATTGTTGGATATAATAATTGTTTTGGAAACACATATATGTATAAGTCCTTATTCCTTGAACCGAAGTTTGCGAACTTTGTTGATCAAGAGAACTGGAACGAGAGTCGTGAACTCAGTCCGCGAACTAACGGATGTTCTCGACCCGAGAAAATCCGTTGGAGTTTGAAAACTTCTTCCGGAAACTTAAGTCCGCGAACCCATTCCGCTAACTTGAGTTGGTTATATCTAAAGACGATTGTTTGTGAACTCATGTTTATATAAACTAAGGAATGCTAATTGCAAACCGTGGCTATAAAGTTCATGAACCAATTCGAGTGAATCAAATCATTTTTGCTTCAATTGTGTCTTGTGTAGTTACATAAGATATCCTTGCAATTGAAAAACTATCTAACTAGTTCATCTGAGTCATTTGAACTAGTTATGGTGAAGAAAAAGATGGTTGATATGAAAGTGATCGTATGGCTAACTATTCGGTAAACAATTGTTGAACCAACAAATGTAAATGTTTGGGTACGGTTACACAAACCTAGAAACGTGCATTTCAATTGTGTGTAACAAGCTAGGTTTTCGATCTAACAGTTGAAAGATATTAGCTTGAATCTAATCAGGTTTTCATCTAACGGTGAATATTGAATGCTTTGTTACCAAGCTAACATTGATCGCAAACCCTGATTTGAAAGACTATATAAGGGAGAACTCTAGCAACTGGGAAACCTAATCCCCACACCTTACGTGTGATACTAGTTGTGTAAGCTAGAGTCGATTCTCCTTTAACCTTTGGTTTCTTCTCTAAAACCAGGTTAACGACTTAAAGACTTCATTGGGATTGTGAAGCCAGACCGATACTACTTTCTCGTATTTGTGTGATCTGATCTTGTTGTTTCCATCGTACGAGTACAATCGCAAAGATTGGCTTGAGATTGATATGTCCGATAGGCAAGATATAAAAGTAGTCACAAACATCTTCGTCTCATGTTTGTGATTCCACAATATCTTCTTTCGCCGCTTCGATTAAGATTATTGTGAGGTGATTGATAATACTAGGATGTTCTTAGGAATATAAGTCTGGGTTATCAATTGGTTCCTGTTCACCTTGATTTATCAAAAGACGGAACAAAACTCGTAGGTATTTCTGTGGGAGACGGATTAATCTATTACCGTAGACTTTTCTGTGTGATACAAATTTATTTATTAAAGTCTTCGACTTTGGGTCGTAGCAACTCTTAGTTGTGGGTGAGATCAGCTAAGGGAATCAAGTGCGTAGTATCCTGCTGGGATCATAAATATAAGGAGCGCAATTGTGCCTTGGATCAGTGTGAGATTGATTGGGGTTCAACTACAGTCCAGATCGAAGTTAGTTTGTAGTAGGCTAGTGTCTGTAGCGGCTTAATACAATGTGTGTTCAATATGGACTAGGTCCCTGGGTTTTTCTGCATTTGCGGTTTCCTCGTTAACAAAATTCTGGTGTCTGGTTATTTCTATTCCACATTATTTGTTATATAATTGAAATATCATAGGTTGTGCGTTAGAATCAATCAATTGGAAATCCAACCTTTGGTTGTTGATTGAGATTGATTGATACTTGAACATTAGTCTTTGGTACCGTTTAAGTGCTTTCTCTTGTATTTAATTAGACTCGCAGATTTTTATTTGCTTGAGTAAGAATTGAATTGAGAAAGAGAGATATTATAACTCTTTGATATACTGTTATCTAGATTCAGTCTGACTGTCTAGTTGATTCTCTAGAAAGTATATTGGAGTTAGTCCATACAGATTTCTAAGCGAAATATTGGGTGTGGTTGTTGTACCCCCGCCTTTTCAATTGGTATCAGAGCAGGCAAACACGTTTAAAGACCTTACAAGTCTGTTTTTGTAGCGATATGACTCTATGGACAAGAGTAGTATCTTTGATAAACGCGTCACCAGAAATAAAAGCCATGTCTCGTCTATTTCTATTAAATAGAAAGATTCTTCAATCTCAAATATAGATGAACCTTGTGTTCGAACAAGACAGACAGGCTCCGACATATGTTATTCCGATTACCCTTCAAAAGAGTCTATCTCTCTAAATGAACGGGAACCAGCTGAAGAGAGTGATTTGATTCTAAATCTTGTTAGAATCCAAGCTGATATATTTAGTCGGTTAAAACACCATGTCAATGTTCTTCTTGGTGTAGTAAGAGACTGCAAATTCAAAGAAAATACTGAAGATCATTCTTCACGTATGACGCTTGAGGCTAGCCTCAAAAAGTATACTTTGGAAATTGAACATCGCTTGAGTAAACTCTCTATTCAAGGATGCTCAAAGCAATCTAATATACCAAGTACTTATGCTACAACTGAAAATGTTACAGCTCCAGAAGTAAAACCGGAATCCCTTCCTATGAAAACGGATGTGCCTGAAATCTCCATCAATCAAGGATGTTGCACATCAAATGGAAGGAAGAAATCTTCAAACGATGGTAATAAGACGGTACTATCTAATCACTCTTGTGATCAGAAAGTATGTCTCTTCTGTGAGACAAAGAGTTCTGTTAAACAAAAAGGAAACTCTATGTTGAATAAAAACTCCTTGGTTCTACTTCAACACACCTTAGACTTAATTCTCAAAGGTGTAAATGACATTCGTATGTATAAACCAATTGGTTTTCATACTTATCCTGTGTATGCTACCAGGAAGGTCAGTTCAATGAGTTCCTCGAATGCTCAAAAACAGAACAGGCGTCTTAATAAACACCGTCTAAGGAAAGATCAAGTCATTTCCTCTGGAAACAACGTTACCCTTAATGTGAACGAAATCCCAGGAGAAAGAAGAAAATTGATGATATGAGAAATAACCTGAAGAAGATAAAGAAATTGTCAACTGGTTGTCATCCTCCTCAAGTCAAAATTCTTCGGGTAAGGACTCCAACTATGTCTCGTGTTTTGATGAAAGTAAGTTCTATGATAATTTCTCACATCAAAAGGGACCCCTCTCTAGATTCGGAAGGAAAAAGAGACTTGATCATAAACACAAATCTTTTAATGAACTTAAAGATCATACTTGTGCTAATTAATCACAAGGTTTAAAGAACTTACTGATAAAAATCCTGTCGAGTAAGATGTATTAATAATCAAGTATACTTTTGGAAAAATTGTTTCTGTTAAGTTGAGTTATTTTCTTATCGTCCATAACTAAACTAATTTTTGCAGACAAGTTGTGCTTAAGTATTGGTTGTGTCTAAAGTTTCTCCTTGTTATTTTAAGGAAGTGTTCTTTGCAATCTTGTTTCTTGCTACACTTGTGCTCTAAATTGCATATGTGAAGTTATGAAATTTATCGAGCCATTTTTTTTTATGTAGCAAGAATATTTGGTTTTAAATTTTTTATGGGTCAAGTTGTATTCGAACGGATAACCATGTTCTGGTAAGAGTCAACTGTTTTAAAAACCCTATAATTCCTTCCCTAAGAAATCCTTTAAGTACCCGACCTATTGAGTTACGTACGCATACTCTAGGTTGTTTTCCGGGTTATCAAGAATGTCTTCTTCTTCATCTCACTATGGTGATTTTGCAAGGGGATTTCTTAATAAAGGCTTTGGTTTCGAGTCCAAGGGAAGGAAGAAAATAACCCCTAGTATAAGATGATCATCCTAATTCCTCATGTTACTATGCCTATACTCATGAGGATATTGATAAGGAGGATATGGTTTCTGCTGAAGTGGTTCATGACTTTCTTAAGTATTTTGAGGAAGCAAAACTACATCTCGTTGATACTCTGAAAGTCTTGATGTGTTGAAACTAAGTTGAAAAAGGTTACTTCTGACCTTGGTCTCATAAGATCTCACATCAGTGATATTCACAAAGAGAATCTCTTCTCTGAAGATGCAGCGGATGATGTCAATCACAAGATGAAAGACTCCAAGACTTGTGAGGATCCTGAACCGTCCATATGATCTTAGTTCATGTTCGGACATGGCACTGGAGTCTGGTTTTTGTTTTTTCAGATTGTTGATTTAGTTTGCCTAGTAAATATTCTATTTTCTTGTTTTCTTTAGAAGAATAACTAGAGTTTGAAATAGCCATTATTGTGATTACACATAACTATGTCCAACGTTTTCATCTTTATGTTTTTAGGGTTATTTATTTAAGTTCTGAAATTGTTTGGAAGATGATTTTTGCAGTATTAATCTTTATGGTTTTATATATTGCAATTTGTTATGGGATATGTATGCTTGTGTCCGTGAACTATGATTGTTCCATACCTTGTCAAAATTAAAGTCTTTCATAAGTCGATATGCATGTATTGATAAAAGAATGAATGGACTTTTGACAAATACAAAAGTTAAGCCTATTATGTCAATTATTGATGGAAGATAGGTTAAAATCTTTTTTTTGCAAGGATTATGTCTATTGTATGTCGTTATGCTAACAGTGATGGAAAATAAAATAAATCCTTGTATATTCCGCAGTATTGATCTTCCCGGATCCATGTTTTATGTATTACTGTGAGGCTCCATAAGTGATCTTATGTTGAGCACTATTGACTGAGTTGATTATTTTCTTATGATTAACTTAGTTATTGCTCCATAGATTCTCTTATATCGAGCATGATCAATTAAATTCATCATATTTTGTGGTAAATTTGGTTATATATTTCCGATTAGATTAATTATGGGTTCTCTTGTGGTTAATCTAATTGAGTATTTTTGGATTCAAATTCATATTCGTATGTGATTTGTTATGTCCAAAGAAATCCTTATCTTCTTTTTTGAAATTAAGGTCGCTCTTGTTGTTCTTTCGGGAATGACATTTTATGGGGGAGAGTTCTTAATTGAACTTGTGCTTAATTGCCAAATCTTTGAGGGGAGTGCGGCTGTGGAATATTACAGGGGTTATCTTGTATCTTTAAACTCCTTGATGAATGCATTTAGCTTCAGATTTATGATTGCATCTAAACAAGTTGATATATGCTTTCTTTTGGTCATGAAATATCTCTTTTGGAAATTTCATTAGGATCCTGTTTTCGTACCTTTGCCAATTTCATTGACAAAAAGGGGGAGAATTAATATGTAGTTCACACTAAAAATACATATGGTTTTCGGATCATTATGTAAGGGGGAGTGGTTTCCATGTGAGATGGAGTATTGACTAAGGGGGAGTGATACATATCACCATAGTATTGTTGTCAAAGTTGTGATGCGATTGAACTTTGATGCTGTGTAATGATACTATGACACTGTATAACAATGATCGAGAATTCTGTTTTCTCATTGTTATACCTACGGATTTTCAACAACGATGATGTTGAACTTACAACCTTTGGGATCATTGGAGTACTTGGAAGTGACGAAGATTTCGAGTAATGTTGAAGATTAGACATGTGGAATAGGAGCTACAAAAGTTTATTTATCTTTTTTGTATTCCATATGTATTGATAGTTTTGTCACTAAAATTGATGAAGGGGGATATTGTTAGAGCATTGCTCGGTCGAACTCGCATGCGTTGCTATCTCAAGCATGTTTGTCAATGTTAGTGATCAAAACTATAAGTCTTGATTTCTAGTGCACTATAGATAAGTCTCGGACTAGGATAAAAAGTGTAGTTGAGCTCAAGAACTCCATGGAGGATCATGATACAAGACGAAGGACTACTCAATGAACTGGTGGAACTTCATCGACAAAAAGGTATGTGGAGACTTGAACTTATCTATCACTCAAAGGTCTATCTACTATATCTCCTATCTTGAGACAAAAGTAGTTTTGCTATATAGAATTTGATTATACACATTTGCTTTTCGAGCCGAGTTTATCTCGCCTATCTATTTCTTGAAAGTCATGTTATGTTTCAATCACTTTGAAAATTTCTTTGACAAAAAATGGTTTGTGAATAACAACTATATGATTGAAATGAGAGTTTAGATTATATAACTATTGTTGGATATAAGCAGTGTTGTGGAAACACATATATGTATAAGTCCTTATTCCTTGAACCGAAGTTTGCGAACTTTGTTGATCAAGATAATCGGAACAAGGGCCGGGAACCCAGTCTGCGAACTGGCGGAAGTTCTCGACCCGAGAAAATCTGCTGGAGTTTGAGAACTCCTTCCGGGAACTTAAGTCCGCGAACGAAGTCCGCGAACTTGAGTTGGTTATATCTAAAGACGATTGTTTGTGAACTCATGTTTATATAAACTAAGGAATGCTAATTGCAAACCGTGGCTATCAAGTTCATGAACCGATTCGAGAGAATCAAATAATTTTTGCTTCAATTGTGTCTTGTGTATTTACATAAGATTTCCTTGTAATTGAACAACTCTCTAACTAGTTCATTTGAGTCATTTGAACTAGTTATGGTGAAGAAGATGGTTGATATGAAAGTGCTCGTATGGCTAACCATTTGGTTAACTATTGTTGAGCCAACAAATGTAAATGTTTGGGTACGGTTACACAAACCTAGAAACGTGCATTTCAATTGTGTGTAACAAGCTAGGTTTTCGATCTAACGGTTGAAATATATTAGCTTGAATCTAATCAGGTTTTCATTTAACCGTGAATATTGAATGCTTTGTTACCAAGCTAACATTGATTGCAAACCCTGATTTGAAAGACTACATAAGGGAGAACTCTACCACCTGGGAAACCTAATCCCCACACCTTACGTGTGATACTAGTTGTGTAAGCTAGAGTCGATTCTCCTTTAACCTTTGGTTTCTTCTCTAAAACCAGGTTAACAACTTAAAAACTTCATTGGGATTGTGAAGCCAGACCGATACCACTTTCTCGTAGTTGTGTGATCTGATCTTGCTGTTTCTATCGTACGATTACAATCACAAAGATTGGCTTGAGATTGATATCTCCGATAGGAAAGATATAAAATTAGTCACAAACATCTTCGTCTCATCGTTTGTGATTCCACAATATCTTCTTTCATCGCGTCAATTAAGATTATTGTGAGGTGATTGATAATACTAGGATGTTCTTCGGGAATATAAGTCCGGGTTATCAATTGGTTCCTGTTCACCTTGATTTATCAAAAGACGGAAAAAAACTTGTAGGTATTTCTGTGGGAGATGGATTAATCTATTACCGTAGACTTTTATGTGTGATACAAATTTGTTTATTAAAGTCTTCGACTTTGGGTCATAGCAACTCTTAGTTGTGGGTGAGATCATCTAAGGGAATCAAGTGCGTAGTATCCTGCTGGGATCAGAGACGTAAGGAGTGCAACTGTACTTTGGATCAGCGTGAGATTGATTGGGGTTCAACTACAGTCCAGATCGAAGTTAGTTTATAGTAGGCTAGTGTCTGTAGCGGCTTGATACAGTGTGTGTTCAATCTGGACTAGGTCCCGGGGTTTTTCTGTATTTGCGGTTTCCTTGTTAACAAAATTCTAGTGTCTGTGTTATTTTTATTCCGCATTATATTTTGTTATATAATTGAAATATCACAGGTTGTGCGTTAGAATCAATCAATTGGAAATCCGATATTTGGTTGTTGATTGAGATTGATTGATACTTGAACATTGTTTTTTGGTACCGTTCAAGTGTTTTCTCTTGTATTCAATTAGATTCGCAGATTTCTATTTGCTTGAGTAAGAATTGAATCGAGAAAGAGAGATATTATAACTCTTTGATATACTGTTATCTAGATTGAGTCTGACTGTCTAGTTGATTCTATAGAAAGTATATTGGAGTTAGTCCATACAGATTGCTAAGCAAAATATTGGGTGTGGTTGTTGTACCCACGCTTTTTCATTTGCAAACCGTGGATATAATGTTCATGAATTGATTCGAGTGAATCAAATCTATTTTGCTTCAATTGTGTCTTGTATACTTCTATGAGAATATAAACAGTTGAAAAACTCTAGAACTAGTTTATTTAAGTCATTTGAACTAGTTATGGTTGATACGAAAATGTTCATATGGTAACTTCGGTTAACTATTGTTGAGCCAACAAAGGTGTACACGTTTAGGTACAGTTACTCATATCTAAATGAAGTCACTTTTCATTTGTGTGTAACAAGCTAAGTTCGATCTAAAGGTTGAAAGATATTAGCTTGAGTCTAATCAGGTTTTCATCTAACGGTGAATATTGAATGCTTTGATACCAAGGTAACATTGATTGCAAACCCTGATTTGAAGAATATATAAAGGAGAACTCTAGCAACTGGGAAACCTAATCCCCACACCTCCTGTGTGATACTAGTTGGGACTAGAGTCGATTCTCCTTTAACCTTAGGTTTTTTCAAAACCCAGTAGGTTAACAACTTGAAGACTTCATTGTTATTGTGAAGCCAGACCCAACTATTTTCTATGTAGTTTCGTGTTCTGATCTTACCCTATTATATCGCATTGAGTATTATCTTCTCTCAGATTTGCTCGAGATTGATTCTCCGAAAGGCAAGGTAAAAAGTAGTCACAAACATCTTCGTCTCATCGTTTGTGATTCCATAATATCTTGTTTCGCTACCATACGATTAAGATTATTGTGAGGTGATTGATATTTCTAGGCTGTTCCTAGGGAATATAAGTCCGGTATATCAATTGGTTCATTTTCACCTTGATTTATCAAAATACGGAACAAAACTCATAAGTATATCGGTGGGAGACATATTTATCTATTCAATAGACTTTTTTGTGTGAAACAGATTGGTTTATCAAGTCTTTGGCTTTGGGTGGTAGCTACTCTTAGTTGTGGGTGAGATCGGCTAAGGGAATCAAGTGCGCATAATCCGGCGTGGTTCTAGAGGCGTAAGGAACGCGACTGTACCTTGATCAGTGTGAGATTGGTTAGGGCTCAACTACATTCCAGTCTGGAGTTAATTTGGAGTAGGCTAGTGTTTGTAGCGGCTTAATACAATATGGTATTCAAATCTGGACTAGGTCCCAGGGTTTTTCTGAATTTGCGGTTTCCTCGTTAACAAAATTTCTGGTGTCTGTGTTATTTCTTTTCCGCATTATATTTGTTTATGTAATTGAAATATCAGAGGTTGTGCGTAAGTACAATCAATTGTGAATCCAACCTTTGGTTGTTGATTATATTGATTGACACTTGGATATTGGTTTTTGATATCGTCCAAGTTATTTCTTATATTCAATCAAGCTCGCAAATTCATATTTGTTGATTGCATATTAAACTGAGAAATAGGGATATAACTCTTGGATATACTTTTCTTAAGATTGAGTCTGACTGTCTATTTGATTCTCTTGAAAGTATATTGGAGTTTATCCATACATATTGCTAAGCGAAATATTGGGTGTGGTTGTTATACCCCCGCTTTTTTAATTGGTATCATAGCATGCAAACACGTTTAAGATCTTACAAGTCTGTGTTTGTAGCGATCTGACTCTATGGACAGTAGGGTTATCTCAATAAATGCACCACTAGATCCAGGGATTCCAGAATTCTCTTCCATGACTGATTTAATTAAATTTGTAGAAGAAATTCTATCCAGACCTCCGGCAGGTTTAAAATCCCTTGAAGTGTTTTCAGAGCTTGAAGAGAAACTTGAAAGTTTATCTTTTGATGTTGAGTCATACTTCCAGAAAGAACAAGACTGAAAATCCGGGGGTCTAACAACCACACCCAACAATTCGTTTGGAAATCCGAGAGGACTTACTCCAATATACTTTCTAGAGAATCAACTAGACAGTTAGACTCAATCTAGACAAAAGTGTATCAATGAGTTTATATCTCTAACTCTTAATTCAATCTGTAATCAGCAAATAGAAATCTGCGAGCCCGATTGAATGTGAGAGGAGTAACTTGAACAGTACCAAAGACCAATGTTCAAGGATCAATCAATTTCAATCAACAACCAAAGGTTGGAATTTCCAATTGATTGATTCAACGCACAACTTGTAATATTTCAATTATATAACAAAATATAATGCGAAAAATAAATAACACAGACACCAGAATTTTGTTAACGAGGAAAACCGCAAATGCAGAAAAACTCCGGGACCTAGTCCAGTTTGAACACCACACTGTATTAAGCCGTTATAGACACTAGCCTACTATCAATGAACTTCGGACTGGATTGTAGTTGAACCCTAATCAATCTCACACTGATTCAAGGTACAATTGCGTTCCTTACGTCTCTGATCCCAGCAAGATAATATGCACTTGATTCCCTTAGCTGATCTCATCCACAACCAAGAGTTGCTATGACCCAAAGTCAAAGATTTGATAAACAAATCTGTCTCACACAGAAAATTCTATAGATGGCGAAATACCCATAGAAATCTGTCTCCCATAGAAATACCCAAGAGTTTTTGTTCCATGTTTTGATAAATCAAGGTGAACAGGAACCAATTGATAACTCGGACTTATATTCCCGAAGAACAGCCTAGCATTATCAATCACCTCACAATAATCTAAATTGTATGATGGCGAAACTAGATATTGTGGAATCACAAACGATGAGACGAAGGTGTTTGTAATTACTTTTTATCTTGCCTATCGTAGATTAAACCTCGAGAAAATCTTAGTGAAGATAGTACTCAAACAATAGAATCAGGCAAGATCAGAACACGCAACTGCAAAGAAAATAGTTGGGTCTGGCTTCACAATCCCAATGAAGTCTTTGAAGTCGTTAACCTATAGGGTCTCGATAGAAACCTAAGGTTAAAGGAGAATTGACTCTAGTTGATGCAACTAGTAACACACAGGAGGTGTGGGTTTGCCAGTTGCTAGGGTTCTCCTTTAAATAGTTTCAAATCAGGGTTTGCAATCCAAGTTACCTTAATATTCACCGTTAGATGGAAAACCTGATTCAACCAAGCCAATATCTTTCAACCGTTAAATCGAACTTAACTTGTTATACACAAATGAAATGTACCCTCATTTAGGTTTATGTAACCGTACCCAAACGTGTACATCATGTTGGTTCAACAACACTTAACCGAAGTTAGCCATATGGTTACTCTTATATCAACCTTATTCATCTTAATCATAACTAGTTCAAATGACTCAAATGAAACTAGTTAAAGAGCCGTTCAATTGCTATATTCTCATAAAAGTATACAAGAACACAATTGAAGCAAAATCGGTTTGATTCATTCGAATCAGTTCATGAACATTATATCCACGGTTTGCGAAGATTGCATTCCTTATTTTATAAATGTTTAAGTTCATGTACAACCGATTTTAGAAAGTAACCAACTCAAGTATGCAAACGGGTACGCACACTTAAGTAGCCGGACCGAGTTTAGTTACGCCAGTACGCGTAGGGGTGCACATACCAATTAACACTTACAAACTCCAGCAGAAATTCACAGACATGAGACTTCCGCCAGTATGCGTACGGGTACGCATACTTGCCCAGGCATCCAACAACTGCCAGTACGCGTACCGGTACGCATATTTTAGGTTCCCGATTTTGGACTTATACACAAATGTGAGAATTCACTATGTTTATTTCCAAACATGGCTACATGATTCTAAACTCTTTATTTCAATCATTAGAACTTTCTTAGAGGATGACAATAGACGTTTTCACTCACTATTATCATCAAAACAATTTTCAAGATATTGAAATAATCATAACGAAACATTCCAAGTCTACACCAAATGATTGTATCACACAAACCATGTAAGATGTTACTCAAAATTTTCACATGATCATATTCTGACATTCGTCAAGAATATAAGATGAACTTGGTCAAAGCGAAAGCTTGCCGATACATATTTCGAGAAATATGTAAGCGAGATAAACTCAACTCGAAATCTCAAATGTGTGTAATAGAAAACTATATTGTAATACGATATAGGAGATAGAGTAGAAATAGACTTTCCAAGTGATAGATGAGTTTCAGTTTCCAAATACCTTTTGTTGATGAAGTTCCACAAGCTCCCCTTAGTAGTTCTTCGTCTTCAAATGATGAACGCCGTGAAGTCTAATGCTCAACTACAAAATCTATGTCCTAGTCTGAGATATCTATAAATAGTCTAGAAATCAAGACTTATAGTTTTGATCACTAACATTGACAAATATGCTTGAGATAGCAACGCATGCGAGTTCGACCGAGCAGTGCTCTAACAAAGACTATCTTGATAAATTAAACCAAGTTATGGTGAATAATCTTCATGTTGAGATTGATATTGATCTACTTATTAGTGAGACTAATACTCCTCTCGTCTGTATCCCAAAAAGTTGTAACAAACTGGATATAGTACAAGATGAGTCTAAATCTCATATACTAGATTGTCTCATCTCAGAACATGACTATATTCATCAGTCAAATCCTGATACATTGTGTCATGATAATTGTTTTGTTTACTGTTTTAAACATGTCAGGATGTCTTCTTACACCAAAAGAGTTCCGCTGCGCAGTATTAAACATTGTCTGTTAGAGCATAGCTCGGTTGAACCCACCAAGCGTTGATATGTCAAGTTTGGTTGTCATACTTTAGTGAATCAAAACTCAATTAAAGAGTCGCTTGATTATATACTAGAGACAACTTCATATAGGTTAAACTAGAAAGATTAGGATTATGAGACATACAAGTATTATTCGAAGACTTGAAGAATGTGAAGAAGTAACAAGCTACAACGATGGCATCATCCTTCCGCTTGAGGTTAGTAATATTTTGACTTGAACTGTTTCATTCCTAACGTATCTTTCAAGTCGTGCTATATTGAAAACATAACTGCTAAGATGTGAATGATTATACTCTAGTAGTAAGACATGATCACATGATCATAATGTTAAGGAATTGGGATACGAAGTATAACGCTTATCTTTTGAGCTTCGTATATAAGACATCGACATAATCGTATGAATGCTATTGTGATTATGTGTATGGGTAAAGATGAAGATTTCGTCTTAGGAAACAATGTTTACATTTGTTTAATGAGTTACATTCATGCTTGTTTTATGAATCGAAAGGGAAATCGCTAGGCTTATTGGTACTGTTATTCATTGTATATCTTTGGATTACCAATATGTGTGAGTTAGTAGAACCGATCATAATTTGTTATGTATCTTGGTAAAACTAGTCACAGTGCCTGACTTATAATTTGGCATGACTTTTATTAGTGTAACCGATCCTAAGTAATCACCTAAGATGGTATGATCGATATTTGTAATTGGTGTGACCGATCCTAGCAATTGGTGTGCCTGATCACAAAAGAGTTGTGTAATCGATCCTTGTAATTTGCGTAACCGGTCCTAGTAATTGGTGTAACCGATCCTAGTGACTTGATATGGTAACCGGTCCTGGTAATTGACGTAACCGATCCTGGTAACTGATGTAACCGGTCCCAGTAACCATATTAAGGTAGAACTGATCCTTGTGTTTGGTAGAACCATAAACCCATGATTAGTGAATTGATATTTGATCAATCACATAGTTGTCTTGGAATACAGATGAACCAATTCTAAACTTGTTTGGAAGTGTGGTATAATCGATTCCAAGATTGTAAATATGAAAGAGGATTTACAAAGAAAAGATTTCGACATACTTTGAACATGTTCAGTATCTCTTATCTTTTATTGTTCAAAGATATTCCTTAATAACTCAAGGAGATCCCGAACCGAAATAAATTAAGAATATTTTAATTAAGGTTGTTAGTTTTATCTGCTTTTAATTACCAGCAATTAAATGCATATCTCTGGAAAATAAAAATTGGTAATGTGCATTTACTAATTGGAGATTTTCTAGTGAGATTTCGGAAATATTGGACAAAGCATTTCCAGGAATTATGAAAACCAATTTGGGAATTTATTGCATATCTTGAGAATATTCGATTTTGGAAATTCCTTGGTGTCCAAACATCCTTGGTCTATAAATACCAAAGTTTGCATTTCGAGCAAACTATCCTAAGAGCCAGGCAAACTTCATCTTTTTGTTGTTTCTGGTGGATCCGTCTATCCGGAGAGGCAAGTACCCTAATTAGACGAAATCTCTTAAGACCGCTCATTTAAACACTTATGTGGGATCAAGAAGCGATCTACAAGTACCGTTGACGGGAAAGTGGATAATTGCAGTTTATTTTAGTTTTCGATTGATTTGATTGGCTAACAGTTGTTGAAATTTGATTGCACCTAGTTTGCTTATTCTTGAGATTCTTCTCTTCTGATATAAGATTCACTCAAACTAGATTGAAGTGTCGACGAGATATTTAGAACTGTTTGTAGATCTAAAGACCTCTTGTGAAGATTAAAGAAGATTTGAATACAAAGAAGATTTCTGATATGTGCACAAACCTTGATCGGTTGGGATCCAACTAGAATCGGATTTATTCGATTGATTAGTTGTGTAAGATCGGCATCACCTTATAATTTCTTGTTTGAATCTATATTGATTGATTGCAAATCTAAACTCTGCTACTTCGGTAGTTGTTGGATAGATTGATCTGACCAGGCAAAGGAGTTTATTGGTTAAACAGAAGAGCCTTTGCTTATGACTTGAGATATCTTCATCTGAAAGAATCAAGAGAGTTGTTACCAAACAGATTTGTTGTTCCTTTATTGTTTGGAATACGATCCAAAGGAATTGTTCCATTGCGTGCACTTATTGAATGTCGGAAACCCAGGGATACTTAAGAAACTAGGTGAACCATAGGTTTAGTTGATTGGTCTAAACTATAGGAAGTTTGTTAGATTTTGTATAGTGGCTTAATTCTGAGAGTATTCAATTCTGGACTAGATCCCGGGGTTTTTATGCATTTGCGGTTTCCTCGTTAACAAAATCTTGCTGTGTCTTTTACTTTTTTTATGAAATTATAATTGTTTATTATAACTAGAAGTAAAATACACAAACCTTAACTCCGTATTACTTGATAGTGATCCTATAGAGTTTGGTGAAGTCCGAACCTATTATCAAGTAATCACACTTTGATTGTTGCATTGTATCGATCTCATATCCATAGACGATCACACAAAGTGTGAATACCGATTTGTAATATTGTCTCGACTTTGTCCATAGACAGTCACTTTCGGTAAGAGGACTTATAGGTGGATAATTTAAAGATTGTGGTGTATTTGGGTACCTTCGTCTTTTCAATCTACATACACTGATTTTATTAAGTTTTAAAATGAGACATCAGGGACTCAAATTTTTGTGTATCTCTGTAAAGTCTTTTGTAAAACTTGTAAACAGATTCTTGGGTGTTTCTCAATTTTGTTGAATGCAAAAGTAGTTGGAAAGAAACTCTTTCTTAGTGCCATGGTGAGTAAGACATTGTTCACTTCAACACAACTTGATTGTGTTGGAAGTGCATCCTCACCAAGAAATGCCCTGATATGTATACGGTGAGGGAAGCACGAAAATTGGGGCGCACATATTGCGTTAGGTATAATTTTGAATCTTTGGTAAGGCTTAGAATTCAATTGGATTCTTCTAAAAGGTATGTCTATAAATTTGAGCAAGATTTGTGTTTTTATCATTTGCTTAGAGTACTTATAATGATCCATGTACCTTGCTTATCGTTCATTTCTACCTAACTTGATTTGTGTTTAAGGTTCTTAAACGTTTAGGTTTGAAAATAGTAGTTCGGGATGTTTGGACTTCATGGTACACATACCAGGTATCCATACCATCATTTAAAACCAAAATCCAGGGATTTTAAGTTCGCAAACACGTTTGCATACTGTTCCAGGTCATGAAAATTCGTTTGTAAACCGGTATGCATACTGGCCTGCATACGTCGATATCGATAAACTTGTTTTGGCCGTAACTTCTTCGTCCGAACTCGGAATACTTGAATTTGGATGAGTTAAGGTTGGTCTTTGTCCCGTATCTTGTTTTTGAATGTTTTGCTCCTTTTCTTCGCACTTGTTCCACTTCTCTTGGACTTGGTGAAAAAATGCGGGGGTCTAACAACCTCACCCAATATTTCGATTAGAAATCTGTATGGACTAACTCTAATATACTTTTAAGAGAATCAACTAGACAGTCAGACACAATCTTAATAAAAAGTATATCAAGGAGTTAATAACTCAATCTCTTGATTTAATCTATACTCAAGTATATAGAAATCTGCGAGTCTTTATAAAATACAAGAGATATAAACTTGGATGGTACCAAAGACCAATATCCAAGGATCAATCAATTTCCAATCAGCAACCAAAGGTTGGATTTCACAATTGATCGATACAACGCACAACCTGTGATATTCAATTATATAACAAAATATAATGCAGAATAGAAATAACACAGACACCAGAAGTTTTGTTAACGAGGAAACCGCAAATGCAGAAAAACCTAGGGACCTAGTCCAGATTCAACACCACACTGTATTAATCCGCTACAGACATTATCCTACTACAAACTAACTTCGGTCTGGACTGTAGTTGAACCCCAATCAATCTCACACTGATTCAAGGTACAGTTGCGCTCCTTACGTCTCTGATCCCAGCAGGATGCTATGCACTTGATTCCCTTAGCTGATCTCACCCACAACCAAGAGTTGGTACGACCCAAAGTCGAAGACTTGAATAAACAAATCTTTTTCACATAGAAAAGTCTACGGTAATAGATAAATCTGTCTCCCACATATAAACCTATGAGTTTTGTTATGTCTTTTGATAAAATCAAGGTGATCAGAAACTAATCGATAACACGAACTTATATTCCCGAAGAACAACCTAGAATTATCAATCACTTTACAATAATCTTAATCGTATGGTAGCGAAACAAGATATTGCAGAAGCACAAACAATGAGACGAAGATGTTTGTGATTTCTTTTTATCTTGCCCTATCGGAGATATAATCTCAAGTCAATCTTTCAATTGAACTCGTACAATAGAAAATGGCAAGATCAGATCGCTCAACTACAAGAGAAGTAGTTTCGTCTGGCTTCACAATCCCAATGAAGTCTTTAAGTCGTTAACCTATAGGGTCTCGAGAAAAACCTAAGGTTAAAGGAGAAACGACTATAGCTAAACCAACCAGTATCACACATGAGGTGCGGGGATTAGTTTTTCCAATTGTTAGAGTTCTCCTTTATATAGTTTTGAAATCAGGGTTTGCAATCAATGTTAACTTAGTAACAAAACATTCAATATTCACCATTAGATGAAAACCTGATTAGATACAAGCTAATATCTTTGGACCGTTAGATCGAAACTTAGCTTGTCATACACAAATGAAATGTATTTCATTTAGGTTTGAGTAACCGTACCTAAGCGTGTACACTTAGTCGGTTCACAAATAGTTAACCAATGTTTAGCCATATGAGCAGTTTCATATTAACCATATTCATCTTCTTTATAACTAGTTCAAATGACTTTAAAAGAACTAGTTGAACAGTTGTTCAATTGCTTAGGTATTTATACATAGACACAATTGAAACAAAATCGGTTTGAGTCATTCGAATCAATTCATGAAAAATATAGCCACGGTTTGCAAAGATTGCATTCCTTATAATTTATTATTTAAGTTCATGAACTACCGATTTGAGAAAATAACCAGCTTGAGTACGCGTACGGGTATGCGTACCTTAGCAACCGGATTGAGTTGGTTTTGGTTTCCAAACTCAGCAGAACTTTTCGGGTATAAAATTTCCGCCAGTACGCGTACCTAAGGTGACTCATTTACTAGTTTATAAATTACAAACTCAGCAGAATTTTCCGGGAGGAAAACTTCCGCCAGTACTCGTACCCAACCCGTCTCCTTTACCAATTATGTATGCACACATATGCACACACTTGGTTTTTGGTACATGGATTTATACACTTATGTGCGAACACACTATATATTCTTATATCCATATATGGTTACAAAAGCTCAACTCTACATTCCAATCATTGAAACATTCTTCTATAATGTTATAATAGTCGTTATTCACAACTATCGTCATCAAAGAAATTTTCAAAAGATTGAAACGTCATCATGACTTTCGTCACGGGTGAAGATGAAAATGGTCAAAGCGAAAGCTTACCAACACATATTTCGAGAAATAGAAAGGCGAGAAAAACTCGGATCGAAATAACAAATGTGTATGTATGAAAACTATCATACTTATATAACTTTTGTCTCAAGAGTAGGAGATATATTAGATAGACTTTTGAGTGATTGATAAGTTCAAGTCTCCACATACCTTTTAGTCGGATGAAGTTCCACTGGTTCCTTGAGTAGTTCTTCGTCTTCGTAAGATGATCGCCGTGGAGTCTGGAGCTCAACTACACTTAACTATCCTAGTCCGAGACTTATCTATAAGTAGACTAGAAATCAAGACATACAGTTTTGGCAACTAAATTTGACAAACAAGATTGAGATAGCAACGCTTGCGAGTTCGACCGAGCAATGCTCTAACAATCTCCCCCTTTGTCAATTTTAGTGACAAAACTATCAATACATATGGATTACAAAATAAATAAAACTTTGTAGCTTCTCGTCCACATGCTTGATCTCCTTGGTGCTTCAACATTACTTGAAAACTTCATCTTTTCCAAGTACTCCCATGATTCCATAGATGTTCAGTTCAGCATCATAGTTGTTGAAAATCCATAGCTATAACAATGAGAAAACAAAAGCTCTCGATCATTGTTATACAGTGTCATAGTATTATTACACACTATCAAAGTTCAATTGTATCACAACTTTGACAACAGTACTATGGTGATATGTATCACTCCCCTTTAGTCAATACTACCATCTCAACAGGAAAACCACTCCCTCTTACATAATGATCCGAAAACCATATGTATTTGTAGTGTGAACTACACATTAATTCTCCCCCTTTTTGTCAATAAAATTGGCAAAGGTACAAAAACGTGATTCTAATAAAATTTCCACGGAGATGCTTCAATACCAAAGAAAAGTACATATCAACTTTGTTTAGATGCAATCATATAGCCGAAGCTAAATGCATTCATCAAGGAGTTTATAAAGATACAAGATAACTCCTAAAATATTCCACAGCCGCACTCCCCACAAAGATATGGAAATTAAGCGCAAGTTCAAAAGAACTCTTCCCCATTTGATATCATTCCCGAAAGAACAACAAGAGCGACCTTACTTTCACAAGAAAAGAAGGATTTAAAGAAAATACCAAGAGCCAGTTTGGTATCGTTTTGTAAAACTGTTTTCAGTTTTCAAAAACAGGGAAAATAGAAAACGCTAGGAAAACGTGTGTTGGTTGCTGTTTTTTTGAAAAAGTTTTCTACCCGTTTTTTGTTTTGGAAAACAGCAAAAACGAAAACAACTTTTTATCGTTTTCATTTTTTTCTTTCTTTTCTCTTCAAAAATGAACGGAGAATAAAACCGTAGGAGAGTGACTAAGAGAAGCGATTTTTAGTAGGTTTCAGGTATGATTTGCTTTCGATTTCTCTAAGGATTTTTGGACTAATTGGGTGTATGATTTCAACTAGATGGATTGATTAATTTGGTATAAAGTTCTAGGGTTTGCAGCAATTTTCAGGTATGAACATCTATGTCAATTTCTGGGTTTCATGCTTTTTCGATTTCTCTATGTTTATTAGCTAATCTCTTTTTGGACTAATGGGTACATGATTTGAAACAAATGTATTGATTAATTTGGTATAAATTTAGGGGTCCTGACTCATTTCATTTTTGCGGTGGGGCAGGTTGTCTTAGATGTTTACCCCTCTGACGAGTTTTGTGGATGTGGTTATTTTCTAGTTTGTGTTGCATGTGATTACTTTGTAAAATAGTTGAATCTCAGATTT
This sequence comes from Papaver somniferum, assembly GCF_003573695.1. Lineage (NCBI taxonomy): Eukaryota > Viridiplantae > Streptophyta > Magnoliopsida > Ranunculales > Papaveraceae > Papaver > Papaver somniferum. The sequence goes on from NC_039365.1 coordinate 67,753,689, forward strand.
CTTATACTCCCTTTATGGTTTGAAAAATACTAGATGCTGATAACGGCACTTGCAGGGTAGCAATGGTGATCGTTCTCTGCAATAGTATCTTACCTCTAATATAGTTCTCTATCAACATTAAGAGTGCAGTATTAAGGTGGAATCCAGTTGTTTGAGGGTGAAAACAGTTTCTACTGATTTTGGTAATTTCGAGTGTGTGGGTTAGAAACGATTCTAAACCCTAAACAATGTACTGCAAGGGAGTACTTTGATTCGAGAGATCAATCTGTACAAATTCGGCCAAAACCAAGAAATGGTCGTTCCATACTTGATTCGGTCACAAAGTGAAGGAGAAGGGTTGGTCTATGGAGGGAAGCGAAGAGAGTGTCGAGACCAGAATAGTTGATTCGAGAAGAGTAGTTGTTTGACGACTTGTATCAGAAAAGTGGAAAGCTAACAGATGGGAAAGCTAACAAGTGATTTCTAAGTGTTGTATTCTCCTGACGAAAACCTGTTTTTGGTGGAAACAGGTGAGACCTATTTATACAAGTCGCAACGAAACGTACCCTGGTCTCGCAAGAAGTGAAAACGGTTGAGTAAATGGAAGAAAATGGTAACGGGTAACGCCTGGAGTTGATGTTTCCATAATGAAGGAAACACTTCACCATTACTTCTTGTATTTACTAACCGCCTCACCCTTATGACACTTTCCTGTAACGGGCGTAGTGTACGCCGCACGCTGTATACCGCCAGACCAATACTCTGATGAGCATCCCCCAGTTTGTGACATGTTTTGATGTTTCGAGTGTTTTCGTGGAAAACGTGTAGCATGTTGCTACATGTGGCGTGGCCAAAGGATTTGGCGTTTGTAGCCAAGTTAATACCGTGACCAAAGAATAAGCATCGTAGCCAGGTTGGTGCTGTGACCAGAGAGTTAGCATCACAACCAAGTTGGTGCTGTGACCAAGAGTTAGCATCGCAGCCAAGACATTGCCACGAGTCGTTTGGTGGCAGGTTTGTACGGATGAGATATGCATCTCAGGAGGAAAGGTATCCTTAGATTGTTGCAACCCTTCGTTTGGTAACCATTGGCATGGTTGCAGCGCTTGCATGCTCCTGGCACGGCCAGATTAGGGTTTTGGCGTCGTGGCCAAGAGATTGTCATGAATCGTTTGGTGGCAAGTTAGTATGGCTGAGATTCGTATCTCAAGAGGAAGGGTGGCCGCTGATTGTTGCAACTCTTCGTTTGCAGCCAGTTACATGGTTTAGGTGCGGCCGAGCTAGGATTTTGGCGTTATTTAGGCGCAGCCAAAACTAGGGTTTTGGCATAGTTTAGGTGCAGCCAAAATTAGTGCTTGGCATTGGGACAAAATTGGCCATGCGTTTGATGGCAAGATTGTACGGCTGAGATTCGCATATCAGGAGGAAGGGCGGCTATTGATTGTTGCAACCCTTCATTTGGAAGCCAATGGCATGTGGTAGGGCCAGCATAACTTTGGCATGTTTTAGGCGCGGCCAAAATTAGGGTTTTGGCATAAACCGTGATGTTTGGCCTTGGGACGGAAGTGGCCATGCGTTAGGTGGCGAACTTGTATGGCTGAGATCTGCATCTCAGATGGAAGGGTAGCCGTTGATTGTTGCAACCCTTCATTTGGCAGCCAGCGGCATGGTGGTAGGGCAACATGGCTTTGGCATGTTTTAGGCGCGGCCAGAATTAGGGCTTTGGCATAAACCGTGATGTTTGTCCTTGGGACGGAAGTTTCCATGCGTTAGGTGGAGAACTTGGACGGCTGAGATCTGCATCTCAGATGGAAGGGTAGTCGTTGATTGTTGCAACCCTTCGTTTGGCAGCCAACGGCATGGTGATAGGGCTGCATGGTTTTGGCATGTTTTAGGCGCCGCCAAAAATAGGGTTTTGGCATAAACCGTGATGTTTGTCCTTGGGCCGGAAGTTGCCATGCGTTAGGTGGTGAACTTGGACGGCTGAGATCTGCATCTCAGATGGAAGGGTAGCCGTTGATTGTTGCAACCCTTCGTTTGGCATCCATCGGCATGGTTGTAGGGCCGCATGCCTTTGGCATGTAATAGGCGCGGCCAAAATTAGGGTTTTGAAAAAACCGTGATGTTTGGCCTTGGGTCGGAAGTTTCCATGCGTTAAGTGGCGAACTTGGACGGCTGAGATCTGCATCTCAGATGGAAGGGTGGCTGTTGATTATTGCAACCCTTTGTTTGGCAGCCAGCAGCATGGTGGTAGGGCCGCATGGCTTTGGCATGTTTTAGGCGCGACCAAAATTAGGGTTTTGGCAAAACCGTGATGTTTGGCCTTGGGACGGAAATTCCCATGCGTTAGGTGGCGAACTTGGACGGCTGAGATCTGCGTCTCAGATGGAAGGGTAGCCGTTAATTGTTGCAACCCTTCGTTTGGCAGCCAGCGATTCTTCGAAGTGGCTATTGGTAAGTGATACGGGGATGTGGTAGGGCCGTATGGATTTGGCATATTTTAGGCGCGGCCAAAATTAGGGTTTTGGCTTAAACCGTGATGTTTGGCCTTGGGCCGGAAGTTGCCATGCGTTAGGTGGCGAACTTGTACAGCTGAGATCTGCATCTCAGATTGGAAGGGTAGCCGTTGATTGTTTCAACCCTTCGTTTGGAAGCCAGCGACATGTGGTAGGGCCGGCATGGATTTGGCGCGGAAATGTGGCTGGCATGGTATGTCATTGGCACTGTGGTGCGGCTGGCATGGTTGGCATGCCTTGGTGCGGAGATGTGGTTGGCATGGTATGCCATTGTCACTGTGGTGCGGCTGGCATGCCTTGGCGCGAAGATGTGGCTGGCATGGTATGCCATTGGCACCGTGGTGCGGCTGACATGGTTGGCATGCCTTGGCGCGGAGATGTGGATGGCATGGTATGCCATTGGTACTGTGGTGCGGCTAGCACGGTATGCCATTAGAACCATGGTGCGGCTGGCATGGTTGGCATGCCTTGGCGCGGAGATGTAGGTGGCATGGTATGCCATTGGCACTGTGGTGCGGTTGGCATGGTTGGAATGCCTTGGCGCGGAGATGTGGGTGGCATAATATGACATTGACACTGTGGTGCGGCTGGAATGGTTGGCATGCCTTGGCGCGGAGATGTGGCTGGCATGGTATGCCATTAGCACTGTGGTGCAGTTGGCACGGTTGTCATGCTTTGGCGCGGATATGTGGCTTGCATGGTATTCCATTGGCATGGTGGTGCGGCTGGCATGGTCGGATGCCTTTGGCGCGGAAATGTGGCTGGCATAGCATGCCGTTGGCACATTTGTCTAGCATGCGTGGATGGCATGTGTAGAGATGATGCCATTCAGTACCGAGGACTCTGCCGTGGAGCATGGCATATACGTAAAAAAGGTACCCCGGTAATTTTACGCAGACATGTTGAACGGTTCAATAAATGTGCTAGTGGCGACATTATTACTCAAGTGTGACGTCACTGTTTGATTAAGGTTTTACGATTTTAACCCTAAACTAAAAATCACCATCAACATTAAGTCCCCTGCTTAGCTTGGAACATGAGGTAAGCATAAGATGTTGACAGACAAGAACAAAATCGAAACTGCAAGTCATGAAGAGATGGTCAGGAAGATCCGTCTAACCTTTTTCGGGAGTTAAGGAGAATTCGTGATTCTTGCACTGGTGGCTTTGCGTAGATTCCGCTCGTGGTGATGCTAGCTAGACCGCGGAGTGGTAGTGATGGTTGTTGTCCGGGATGCAAACAGTTGGCGTCATCTTGGCTAGGCTGGGGAACGCGGAGTTGTTGGCGTTGCCGGCTTGGCTTGGCAAGCCGTTGGTGCTGGTTTGGCTTCAGTCCGCGGAATGGTGGAAACTAGCTTCAGTTCCGTGGAATGATGGAAACTGACTTCAGTTCCGTGGAAGGGTGACGACTGGATTCAGTTCCGTAGAAGGGTGACGACTGGCTTCAGTTCCGTGGAAGGATGACGACTGGCTTCAGTTCCATGGAAAGATGACGACTGGCTTCAGTTCTGTGAAAGGATGATGACTGGCTTCAGTTCCGTGGAAGGATGACGACTGGCTTCAGTTCAGTGGAAAGATGACGACTTTGTCTAAATTAGGGTTTGGCATAATGCCGAAACCCTAATTAGAGCCCCTTACTAAAATCGTCGTAAAATTCTCGTACGAACTCGGATTTTGACGGTCAGTGCCTCCATTCCGATCGAAAAGGAATTTCCTATCTCCCTACACGGGAATATTTAGATTTTTAGTTCGTTTAGAAGGTTAAAACAGTCCGACAGTAAAAGTAGGGAAGAATTCGGGAGGGATGTTGCGGGCCCTAGGTGGCGTTGTCGCGTCCAGTCATCTATTCCCGTTCACGGAGCAAGAAGGAATCTTTATTCTGTTCAAACTCTAGAAACTCCGTCCGCATGAAATGAGGTATCGACCCTCTTCTGTTTTCTGTTGCTCGTCCGCATCCGTGCTTTCGTCTGTAGTGTCTCTCCAGTGGATTCCAAAATTTACCAAACTCCATCGCATTCTTGGGACGGATGGATGAAATATATGATCGGCAAAGATCATGTCAGGGGTAACCTTGGAGATTGTGGTTGTGTTGTCGGTCGAAATCTTCCGGAGCCACTGGATGAAATAGATGGGTTGGGAGACGTTCTGTTGCTGATGTGCCGCTATCAAGTTTTTAAGGACTTTGTTCCAAGAGACATCCTTCGAACCATCATATGAATCTTGGACTATCGTATGGAATGGGATGTGGTGAGCAGTCCCCAGTTATATTTCTGCTAGATCCGATGTCATGGCCGAACATGTAAATGTATATCTGTGGCATGCTTTTGTGGTCTTCTATGCACATGTACGACTTCATGTTGAGAAATTCCCGCGGCTCGTAAAACTTTGACAGTGATGATGTTGAAATCAGAAATAACCTGGTTGAGGGGAGTGAAAGCGTCCCATGTTGGTAGTCCCCATGTGTAGCCTACTTTCATTGCATCGCCTTGGATCCACGTCCACGGGATTTGACACGAGCTTATTGTACTCTTCTGGATGTCACGCTGGGATGCTCAGAATATCACAATGGACGAAATATTTTGGATAGCGAAGAGGTAGAAATGAGAGAGTTATGTTGTTTATCGTGGCTCCCTCTGTTTCTTCAAGAAGATGTTTCAGACGCATCTCTGGAGTTATCTCATGAATCTTTGATGGTCGTCGGGATGGACTGTGATGACTAGTACCCAGTCGCACTTTTCTTTAGTTTTTGAAGTTGTTTCCTCTAAGCAGGCTTGGGATCCACCGCGGCCTCGTAAAGTGTTGCAGACGTCTTCTAGATAGAGAGGTGATGATATTCTTACGCTACACCCTTGAAGAGTAAATGAACTTATCGTGTCTATGACCTTTTAGTTGACCGTGTATTTTGACAGTGAAGGGATTCCGTGTAGATCCTCAGTCCTCAAGTGCGGTTTACGGGTTTCCATCTTTGTAGTGATTGTTGTTGCGGTGAAGCTCTGGATGGTATCAACAAATGAACGACAACAGTTCTTGGTAGCAGATGTAATCAGAAGAGATTATATTGTCGTGGGAACAAAGTAGGTTGGCTGGAATTGTATGGGAATCCATGGAAGTAAAAGGATTGACTGGATGTGTAAGCGAGAAAACTGTCCATGATCACAAGTTTTCGCGTAATGGATCAAAAGGTGGCCATGACTACGAAGATTGGCTGGCTGCGATCATGATCCTTGAATGGGGAGTGTGGTGGCACGACCCTTTGCAGGAAGGAGTGGCGGCCACGGTACGACCCTTGGAAGGAGGGAGCGGCATTGAAGTGGCTTCGTCTCTTGGAGAGGACGTTGAAACTTCAGGAGACAAACGCTGAAGCTTCGGCTTCGGATCCTGGAGCAGCTTATGGAGAGAACGCTGAAGCGGAGCGGCTGCTGGAGCGAACGTTGAAGTGGAGCGGATGCGTCAATCAGCGTGTTGTCAAACTGGACACCCTTCAAGCGAACAGTGGTTAGGAGTCCCCAGTTCCATCTATCAATCGTGCTTTCCAGGAGAGGTTGGGGTTTGGTAATGGCTTCTCTGGCTGGAAACAGCTGCTTTCCTGATGCAGTGCGGTTGAGGGCTATAAATATGTCTTGACGCTGCGCCTTGGGGAAATATAGAATCTCATATAAGTGTTTTATCATAGACAACACGATTTTGTGGGAAAAGTCCCCGGAAATCATGCAGCTCCTGACAAGAAGAGAGTCTTTGTGAACTCAGGAGGGTTGTTGATTTTTTTTGACTCAATTTTGGAGAAGTCGTTCCTGATCTTCACGTGTGATAAAATTGGATTGCTGAGTCCCTTATACTTGGCGTTCAAGAGCAACGCGAGCCTCTTCGTCTATAAAAGCACGTCATGCTGAAGTGCCTGCACCGGATGTTAACAGTATTCCTTGCCATCTCCATCTGGGGTTGACATGACTCTTGTGGTGGAAGCTCCGTTAGTGTCTTGAGGAAAATAGGTATCTCTTTCTGAGTTGTAGCCATGTCTGTCTGAGCCTTACGAGATCCTTTCATCTTTCCATCAAATCAACAGCGGTAAAAGGAGGTCGGCTTCTTCTGGCTCCTCCAATATCTCGTCCTGATGGTGGAGTAGCGGCGGCTCTGGTGACGGTTGGAGCTGTCACACTTGAAAAAACGTTGGGATTGGCGAAAGCGGCTCTGGCTCTGGTGATCAGAGGTGTAACGCCTGAAGGGACATTTTCTGTGTCGCTGATGTTGACAGGTGGCGTATTAATATCACTTTGTTATGAGGCATGAAGAATCTGTGATCCTTGCATTCGCGGCTTTGCATAAATTTGGTTTGGCCATTGAGTGTTGGCGTCAGCGCTGCAACTTTGGATACTGATCGGTAGCGTTGGCACTGCAACTTTTTCTGTGAGACGGTGCTCTGGATGGCTATGGAAAGGGGGATGGCGCTTCCCCGGCCGGCTAAGGAATGGCCCATGGCGTTGCTGGCTAGGACGCGAGATTTTGGCGTCGGATTGACATGGAGCCGCCGGTGTTGGTTTTTGAAGTGGAGCCGCTAGCATTGGCTCGGCGTGCGCCATCTTGGCTTGGTGAGCCATCAACGTCGTTGGCTCGGCTTGGGACGCGGATCCGTTGGTGCAATCGTCTATGGTCGGAGAAGTTGCACTGGAAGGGTGCAAGCTGCTGGCGCTGGAAAGATGTAAGTTGTTAGCGCTAGAAAGATGCAAGCTGCCGGCGCTGGAAGGACGCAAGCTGTTAGCGCTAGAAGAGATGCAAGCTGCCGGCGCTGGAACGGCGCAAGCTGTTAGCGCTGGAAGAGATGCAAGCTGCCGGCGCGGGAATGGCGCAAGCTGTTAGCGCTAGAAAAGACGCAAGCTGTTAGCGCTAGAAAAGACGCAAGCTGCCGACGCTGGAAAGATGTAAGCTGCCGGCGCTGGAAGGACGCAAGCTATTAGCGCTCGTATTATTGGCTTCGTTTTTATGTCTTGGTGCTAGCGGCAGAGTGGTGGCAATAAAGTAGGCGGACATATTCCAGGTACGTATCTCCGTGTTTCTTCTTTCTGTTTGCTCTTCTGTTGTTGGTGCAAACCCTAGCCATAGGCATGTCCGCCATAGTTTTATGGGCAACGTCGTCCTGACTACGAAAAGTCCTCGGTCACTCCTTGTCGTGTGATAACTGGTAACTGAGCCGTTTGGTGACTGAGCCATTGATCCCCGAGCGGATCATTTGCTTTCACCATCTTAGAATCTGGGTTGAAAAATGAAATGGGCAGTTGGAAATTGATATTGTAACCGAGAGATTAATCTCCCACTGTGATCGCCAATTGTTTGAGGGTGAAACAATTTCTGCTGATTTTGTTAATTTCGAGTGTGTGGGTGAGAAACGAGTCTAAACCCTAAACAATGTACTGCAAGGGAGTACTTTGATTCGAGAGATCAATCTGTACAAATCCGGCCTAAACCAAGAAATGGCCGTTCCAGAATTGCTTCGGTCACAAAGTGAAGGAGAAGGGTTGGTCTAGGGAGGGAAGCGAAGAGAGTGTTGAGACTAGAATAGTTGATTCGGGAAGAGTAGTTGTTTGACGACTTGTATCAGAAAAGTGGAAAGCTAACAGATGGGAAAGCTAACAAGTGATTTCTGAGTGTTGTATTCTCCTGACCAAAACCTGTTTTTGGTGGAAATATGTGAGACCTATTTATACAAGTCGCAACGAAACGTACCCTGGTCTCGGAAGAAGTGGAAACGGTTGAGTAAATGGAAGAAAATGGTAACGGGTAATGCCAGGAATTGATGTTTCCATAATGAAGGAAGCGCTTCACCATTACTTCTTATATTTACTAACCGCCTCACCCTTATGACACTTTCCTGTAATGGGCGTAGTGTACGCCACACGCTGTAAACCGCCAGACCAATACCCTGATGAGCATCCCCCAGTCTGTGACATGTTTTGATGTCTCGAGTGTTTTCGTGGAAAACGTGTATCATGTTGCTACGTGTGGCGTGGCCAAAGGATTTGTCGTTTGTAGCCAAGTTGGTGTCGTGACCAAAGAATAGGCATCGTATCCAGGTTGGTGCCGTGACCAAGAGTTAGCATCACAGCCAAGATATTGCCACGAGTCGTTTGGTGGCAGGTTTGTACGGATGAGATCTGTATCTCATCAGGAAGGGTATCCGTAGATTGTTGCAACCCTTCGTTTGGAAACCAGCGGCATGGTTGCAGCGCTTGCATGCTCTTGGCACAGCCAAATTAGGGTTTTGGCATCGTGGCCAAGAGATTGTCCTGAATCATTTGGTGGCAAGTTTGTATGGCTGAGATTCGTATCTCAAGAGGAAGAGTGGCCGTTGATTGTTGCAACCCTTCTTTTGCATCCAGTGGCAGGCTTTAGGCGCGGCCGAGCTAGGATTTTGGCGTTCTTTAGGCGCGGCCAAAACTAGGGTTTTGGCATAGTTTAGGTGCGGCCAAAATTAGTGCTTGGCATTGGGCCAAAAGTGGCCATGTGTTTGATGGCAAGCTTGTACGGCTAAGATTCGCATCTCAGGAGGAATGACGGTCGTTGATTGTTGCAACCCTTCGTTTGGCAGCCAGTGGCATGTGGTTGGGCCGGCATGGCTTTGGCATGTTTTAGGCGCGACCAAAATTAGGGTTTTAGCATAAACCGTGATGTTTGGCCTTGGGCCGGAAGTTTCCATGCGTTAGTTGGCGAACTTGTACGACTGAGATCTGCATCTCAGATGGAAGGGTAGTCGTTGATTGTTGCAACCCTTCGTTTGCCAGCCAGCGACATGGTGGTAGGGCCGCATGGCATTGGCATGTTTTAGGCATGGCCAAAATTAGAGTTTTGGCATAAACCGTGATGTTTGGCTTTGGGCCAGAAGTTTCCATGCGTTAGGTGGCGAACTTGGACGTCCGTGATCTGCATCTCAGATAGAAGGGTAGTCGTTGATTGTTGCAACCCTTCATTTGGAAGCCAGCGGCATGGTGGTAGGGTCGCATGGCTTTGTCATGTTTTAGGCGCGGCCAAAATTAGGGTTTTGGCATAAACCGTGATGTTTGGGCTTGGGTCGGAAGTTGACATGCGTTAGGTGGCGAACTTGGATGGATGAGATCTGCATCACAGATGGAAGGGTATTCATTGATTGTTGCAACCCTTCATTTGGCAGCCAGCGGAATGGTGGTAGGGCCGCATGGCTTTGGCATGTTTTAGGCGCGACCAAAATTAGGGTTTTGGCAAAACTGTGATGTTTGTCCTTGGGCCGGAAGTTGCCATGCGTTAGGTGGCAAACTTGGACGGCTGAGGTCTGCATCTCAGATGGAAGGGTAGTCGTTAATTGTTGCAACCCTTCGTTAGGAAGCCAGCGGCATGTGGTAGGGCCGCATGGCTTTGGCATGTTTTAGGCGCGACCAAAATTAGGGTTTTGGCAAAACCGTGATGTTTAGCCTTGGGCCGGAAGTTGTCATGCGTTAGGTGGCGAACTTGGACGGCTGAGATATGCATCTCAGATGGAAGGGTAGCCGTTAATTGTTGCAACCCTTCGTTTGGCAGCCAGCGGCATGTGGTAGGGCCGCATGGCTTTGGAATGTTTTAGGCGCGACCAAAATTAGGGTTTTGGCATAAACTGTGATGTTTGGCTTTGCGCCGGAATTCGCCATGCGTTAGTTGGCGAACTTGTACGGCTGAGATCTGCATCTCAGATGGAAGGGTAGCCGTTGATTGTTGCAACCCTTCGTTTGGCAGCCAGCGGCATGTGGTAGGGCTGGCATGGCTTTGGCGCGGAGATGTGGCTGGCATGGTATGTCATTGGCACTATTGTGCGTCTGGCATGGTTGGCATGCCTTGGCGCGGGAGATGTGGCTGGCATGGTATGCCATTGGCACTGTGGTGCGGCTGGCATGGTTGGCATGCCTTGGCGCGGAGATGTGGTTGGCATGCCTTGGCGCAGAGATGTGGCTGGCATGGTATGCCATTGGCACTGTGGTGCGGCTGGTATGGTTGGCATGCCTTGGAGGGGAGATGTGGATGGCATGGTATGCCATTGGCACTGTGGTGCAGCTGGCATTGTTGGCATGCCTTGGCGCGGAGATGTGGCTGGCATGGTATGCCATTGGCACAGTGGTGCGGCTGGCATGGTCGGCATGCCTTTGGCGCGGAGATGTGGCCTGCATAGCATGCCATTGGCACGTTTGTCTAGCATGCGTGGCTGGCATGTGTAGAGATGATGCAAATCAGTACCGAGGGCTCTGTCGTGGAGCATGGCATATACGTAAAAAAGGTACCTCGGTAATTTTACGCAGTCATGTTGAACAGTTCAATAAATGTGTTAGTGGCGACATTATTACTCAAGTGTGACCTCACTGTTTGACTAAGGTTTTACGATTTTAAACCTAAGCTAAAAACCACCATCAACACAAGTGATAACATTCTCTGCAATAGTACTCAAGAAAGCAGTCAATTGACATTGACATTGATGTAAGTGCGGCGAATATTAAGCTAATGAACAATGTTAGAGATGACATAGCAGGGACAATGTGGCTTTATCATCAACACCGATGTCACCACCAATGCGTTTAGCTTATACAAATATATAAAACTGATGTTATGTGTAAAACATTTGTGCAAGCTTATAACTACCTTTTGAATTGTTAAATTTAACTTATAACTAATTTAAAAAAAAACATGTTTTCAAAAATATGTTTTTGAAAGCAGTCGTACCAAACAGGTTTTAGAAAATGAAAACAATGAAAATGGGTCTGTTTTAAAAACAGTGGAAAATTATTTTTGAAAACAGTTTTTGAAAATGGTACCAAACAAGCTCTAAGATACTTAGAGGATACATCTACTAAAAACAAAGTGTGGAAAATATCCTTATACCTCAAGAAGTTCCAAACTCAATTGCCCAACAGATCGAGATAAGAGCAGGGTCAAGAGTTATGGAGGACTAATGAACCAGAACGACACCAATAGACTGTCGAAAGTATTGAAACGCAACAGTATCTAATGGTTTGGTGAGAATATCAGCCAATGTTGTGCTGAGGGCATAAATTCCATATTAATGATACTATTCTCATAAAAATCTCGAATAAAATGATACCTTATGTCAATGTGCTTAGTCCTTGAGTGCTTGACTGGATTTTCTGTTATACGAATTGCACTGGTGTTGTCGCATAAGATTTTCATTATTCCAGTGTTGACTCCATAATCAGCAAGCATTTGTTTCATCCATAGAAGTTGAGTACAACATGAGCCTGCAGCGATGTATTCTGCTTCACATGTTGAGAGGGATTGTGAATTTTGTTTCTTGATATGCCAAGCTACAAGATTCAGTCTTACATAGTAGAAACCCCCTGATGTACTTTTTCTATCCTCCACACATCCTACCCAATCTGCATCTGAATAGGCAGTAAGTGAAAAAGCGGGGGTATAACAACCTCACCCAATATTTCGATTAGCAATATGTATGGACTAACTCCAATATACTTTCTAGAAAATCACCTAGACAGTCAGACTCAATCTAGATAAAAGTATATATAAGAGTTAATATCTCAATCTCTCGATTTGATCTTTACTCAAGCAAATGGAAATCTGCGAGTCTTTATCAAATACTAGAGAAATAAACTTGGATGGTACCAAAGACCAATATCCAAGTGTCAATCAGTTTAAATCAACAACCAAAGGTTGGATATTCTAATTGATTAATCTTAACGCACAACGTGTGATATTTCAATTATATAACAAAATATAATGTAGAATAGAAACACAGACACAAGAAATTTTGTTAACGAGGAAACCGAAAATGCAAAAAAAAAACCGAGACCTAGTCCAGATTGAACACCACATTGTATTAAGCCGCTACGGACATTAGCCTACTACAAACTAACTTCGGTCTGGACTGTATCACATAGAAAAGTATATGATAATAGATAAATCTGTCTCCCACAGATAAACCTAAGAGTTTTGTTCCGTCTTTTGATAAATCAAGGTGAACAGAAACCAATTGATAACTCAGACTTATATTCCGGAAGAAAAGCCTAGAATTATCAATCACCTCACAATAATCTAAATCGTATGGTAGCGAAACTAGAAATTGCGGAATCACAAACGATGAGACGAAGATGTTTTTGATTTCTTTTTATATTGCCATATCGGAGATATAATCTCAAGTCAATTATTCAATTGAACTCTTACGATAGAAAATGGAAAGATCAGATCGCTCAAATACAAGAGAAGTAGTTTCGTCTGGCTTCACAATCCCAATGAAGTCTTTCAGTCGTTAACCTACGGGGTCTCGAGAAGAAACCTGAGGTTAAAGGAGAACCGACTCTGGAAAAATCAACTAGTATCACACAGGAGGTGTGGGTATTAGTTTTTCCAGTTGCTAGATCTCTCCTTTATATAATTTTCAAATCAGGGTTTGCAATCCAAGTTACCTTGGTAAAAAAGCATTCAATATTCACCGTTAGATGAAAAACCTGATTTAACCAAGATAATATCTTTCAACAGTTAGACCGAAACTTAGCTTGTCACAAACAAATGAAATGAATTTCATTTAGGTTTGAGTAACCGTACCTAAACGTGTACACTTAGTTGGTTCACAAATAGTTAACCAATGGTTAGCCATATGAGTACTTCCATATTAACCATATTCATCTTCTTCACATAACTAGTTCAAATGACTCACACGAACTAGTTGAAGAGTTGTTCAATTGCTTAGGTCTTTATTAATAGACACAATTGAAACAAAATCGGTTTGATTCACTTGAATCAATTCATGAACAATATAGCCACGGTTTGCAAAGATTGCGTACGGGTACGTGTACCATAGCTACCAGATTTGAGTTTATAAATTCAACAAAAAATTTTGGTCGAAAACTTCCATGGGTGCGTACGGGTATGCGTACCTAAGGTGACTGGTTTAACAGTTTGCAAACTTACAAACTCAGCAGAAATTTTCGAACCTACCCAACCTGTCTCCTTCACCAATACCGTATGCACAGATATGCACCCACTTGGTTTCCGGCACATGGATTTATACACTAATTTGTGAACATACTATATATGCTTATATCCATAGTTGATTACGTAATCTCAACTCTACATTTCAATCATTGAAACATTCTTCTATAATGTTATAACAGTCGTTATTCACAACTATCGTCATCAAAGCTATTTTCAAGATTGAAACGTCATCATGACTTTCGTCACAGGTTAAGACGAAAAGTGGTTAAAGCGAAATCTTACCAACACATATTTCGAGAAAAAGATAGGCGAGTAAACTCGGCCCAAAATAGCAAATGTGTATGTATGAAAACTATCATACTCATACGACTTTGTCTCAATAGTAGGAGATAGAGTAGATAGACTTTTGAGTGATTGATAAGTTCAAGTCTCCACATACCTTTTAGTCGGATGAAGTTCCACTGGATCCTTGAGTAGTTCTTCGTCTTCGTAAGATGATCGCCATGGAGTCTGGAGCTCAACTATATTAAACTGTCCTAAACCGAGACTTAGCTATAAGTAGTCCAGAAATCAAGACCTATAGTTTTGACAAATAAACTTGACAAACATGCTTGAGATAGCAACGCATGCGAGTTCGACCGAGCAATGCTCTAACAATCTCCCCCTTTGTCAATTTTAGTGGAAAAACTATCAATACATATGGATTACAAAATAAATAAAACTTTGTAGCTTCTCGTCCACATGTTTGATCTCCTTGGTGATTCAACATTACTCGAAAACTTCGTCTTTTCCAAGTACTCCCATGATTCCATAGATGTTCAATTAAGCATCATAGTTGTTGAAAATTTGTAGCCATAACAATGCGAAAACAAAAGCTCCCGATCATTGTTATACAGTGTCATAGTATTATTACACAGTATCAAAGTTATTATATCACAACTTCGACAACAATACTATGGTTATATGCATCACCCCCCTTAGTCAATACTTTCATCTCAACATGAAAACCAGTCCCCCTTACATAATGTTCCGTAAAACACGTAAACCATATGTATTTGTAGTGTGAACTACATATTGATTCTCCTCTTTTTTTTTAATAAAATTGGCAAAGGTATGAAAAAGGGATCCTAATGAAATTTCCACGGAAATGATTTAAGACCAAAGAAAAGTACATATCAACTTGGTTAGATGCAATCATAAAGCCGAAGCTAAATGCATTCATCAAGGAGTTTATAAAGATACAAGATAACTCCTAAAATATTCCACAGCCGCACTCCCCACAAAGATATGGAAATTAAGCGCAAGTTCAAAAAAACTCTCCCCCATTTGATGTCATTCCTTAAAGAACAACAAGAGCGACCTTACTTTTACGAGAAAAGAAGGATTTCTTTGGACACCAAAAACCACAAATGATTTTGTATCCAAAAATTCTCAATCAAACTAATCACAAGAGAACCCATGATTAATTTAATCGGAATACTCAATCAAATTAATCACAAACGAATCTATGATTTGTTTAGTTGGAAATGCTCACATAAGAAAACTTATGGAGCCGCACAGTATATACATAAAATATGGATCAGGGAAGATCAATACTGCGTAATATACAAAGATTCATTCTATCTTCATCACTGTTTGCACAATGACATACAATAGACATAATATTCGTAAACAAAAGATTTTAACCTATCTTCCATCAATAAATGACATAATAGGCTTAACTTTTGTTTGTCAAAAGTTCATCGATCTTGTATTAATATATGCATATCGACATATGAAAGAGATAACTTTTGACATCGTATGGGACAATAATAGTTCACGGACGCAAACACACATATCCCATAACATATTGCAACAATTAAAACCATAAAGATTAATACTGCAAACTTCATCTTCCAAATCACTTTAGAATTTAAATAAATAAATCTAAAAACATTGCAAGATGAAAACGTTGGACATAGCTATGTGTACTCACAATTATGGCTATTCCAAACCCTAGTTATCCTTCTTAAACAAAAACAAGAATAAAAATTCTTTTAAGAAGTTTCTTAGACAAAAGAATCTATCAGCTAAAAAGCAAAACAAGATGAAGAAATTTGTTAACCGAACACGAACTATCATCAATTAGCCAATTTGGGATCCTCAAGAGTCTTGAGATCCTTGAGCTTGTGATCAACAACATCATCTGCATCTTCATAGAGGATATCCTTGTTGGGAAGATCTTTTGCATGATTTTTCATGAGACCAAGGTCAGGATTAACCTTTTTCAACTCAGATCTTACCATATCAAGAAACTTCTTTGCATTAACAAGTTGCAGAACGTCAAGAACCACATCAACTGGAATCTTCTCCCCAATATCTGAGTAGGAATCAGGAGATTGAGGAAAAGATCCTTCAACTTCAACAAAGGTTCCTTTCTTTTTATCGAACTCGAAATACACCGCATTATCAACGAAGTCTTCAGGTAAATCCCAAGAACATGAAGAAGAATCCATTGATAATAGGAAGCCTAGAGTGAGATATCTCAACTCAATAGGAAGGGTATATAAACGATTTCGAAAAGACTTAGGGTTTTACAAGACCGGTTTGTGCGGACACCCAGAAACCGTAAGTGTACCCATAGATAGTAAGGTCCACAAAACCCTAAACAAAAAAGGCTAATTGTGAAAACAAACTGCACAGTACTTAGAAGCAAGGCAGAAACCAAGCGTTTTAGCTAGCAAAAAAAAAACTTATGTAAAGTGATTTGTAACCGACAATCCATCTAAGGACGATAAGAAATTAGGTAGATAACCAGAGACACTTTACCAAAAGTATACCTATCCAATTCTCACTCAACTAGGATTTTTCTAAGTAAGATTTCAACCTTGTGATTAATTAACACAAGTATGAGCCTTTGGCTTATTAAGTTAATATTGATTTTGGTAATCCTTCTTTTTGCGAGACTTTGGAGGAGAACCATTATGATGTGAAAAGTTATCATAGAATCTACTATTATCAAAATAGTGTGCATAGTATGGGTTCTTACTTGAGGGAGTTAGACCAAAGGGAATTGACAGCCTGTTGATGATTTCTTCATGCTCATTTATTATCATTTTCAGTATGTCTTTCGAATTTCCTGTTTCTCTTCCTTCTTCTGGTACCCTTTTCACATCAAGACCAACATTATCTCTCTTTTTCACATAAGAAGATTCATGAGTTTTTCTTTAACGGAATTGTTCAGGAAGACTGTTTCGCTTTTGAACATTTGAAGAACATATCGAACTGACTTTCCTGGTACAATACACAGGGTGAGTACTAAAACCAATTGGTTTAGACGTACGAATTTCAGTTACACATTTGATAATCAAATCTAAGGTGTGTTGAATACGGACAATGGAATTGTTATTCAACCTGGAATTACTCTTTTGTTCAGTATGTCCTTGTGAATCACACAATAGACATACTTTCTGATCATCAGAGTGATTAAAGGGAACAATCTTAAAACCATCGTTGGGAGACTTCTTCCTTCGAAGTGATGTAAACATTCCTTGATTGGAGGAGGACACAATCACATCTTTTTCAACAGGAAGGGATTTTGAATTTACTTCTGAACTAGAAATTTTTCCAGTTAAATCAGAAACAGTTGGTATATCGGACTCTTTGGAACATTCTTGAATAGAGAGTTTACTCAAAAGAAGTTCAGTTTCTAAATCGTCCTCAATGAGTTTTTTCTCACAATTTTGTGAAGGACAGACATGAGTGTTTTCCTCACGCAGGATTTTTAGAAGAGAGTCACGCTTATTTACCATACCAACAAGAGCATTGACTTTGTGTTTCAACCGAATGACAATATCAGCCTGGATTCTAACAAATTTTAGAATCACTGCACTATCCTTGGATGTATTCCTTTCAACTTCAAAGTCAGACTCATCAGCAAGGCAGTCAGGGTAACACTTGTCAATGTATGTCTGTTTCCTTAGAACACTGGGTTCTTCTATATTTGAGATTGACAAATCTTTCTTTTTAATAGACTTTATGGAAACATAATTTTTATTTCTGGTGACGCATTTATCAGAGATAGTACCTCTGTCCATAGAGTCAGATCGCTACAAACACAGACTTTTGAGGTCTGGAACGTATTTGCCTGCTCTGATACCAATTGAAAAAACAGAGGTCTAACAACCACACCTAATATTTCGATTAACAATCTGTATGAACTAACTCCAATGTAATTTCTAGAGAATCAACTAGACAGTCAGACTCAATCCAGATAAAAGTATATCAAAGAGTTAATATCTCCATCTCTCGATTTGATCTTTACTCAAGCAAGTGGAAATCTACGAGTATTTATCAAATACTAGAGAGATAAACTGGGATAGTACCAAAGACCAATATCCAAGTGTCAATCAATTTAAATCAACAACCAAAGGTTGGATATTTTAATTGATTGATATTAACGCACAACCTATGATATTTCGATTATATAAAAAAATATAATGCGGAATAGAAATAACACAGACACCAAAAATATTGTTAACGAGGAAACCACAAATGCAGAAAAACCCCGGGACCTAGTCCAGATTGAACACCACACTGTATTAAGCCGCTACAGACACTAGCCTACCACAAACTAACTTCGGGCTGGCCTGTAGTTGAACCCTAATCAATATCACACTGATTCAATGTACAATTGCGCTCCTTAAGTATCTGATCCCAGCAGGATACTACGCACTTTATTCCCTTAGCTGATCTCACCCAAAACCAAGAGTTGCTACGACCCAAAGTCGAAGACTTTAATAAACAAATCTGTATCACACAGAAAAGTCTATGATAATAGATAAATCTGTATCACACAGAAAAGTCTATGATAATAGATAAATCTGTCTCCCACAGATAAACCTAAGAGTTTTGTTCCGTCTTTTGATAAAATCAAGGTGAACACAAACCAATTGATAACCCGGACTTATATTCCCGAAAAACAGGATAGAATTATCAATCACCTCACAATAATCTAAATCGTATGGTAGCGAAACTAGATATCGCGGAATCACAAACGATGAGACGAAGATGTTTGTGATTTCTTTTTATCTTGCCCTATCGTAGATATAATCTCAAGTCAATTATTCAATTGAACTCGTACAGTAGAAAATGACAAGATCAGATCGCTCAACTACAAGAAAAGTAGTTTTGCCTGGCTTCACAATCCCAATGAAGTCTTTCAGTCGTTAACCTACAGGGTCTCGAGAAGAAACCTAAGGTTAAAAGAGAACCGGCTCTAGCAAAACCAACTAGTATCACACAGGAGGCGTGGGGATTAGTTTTTTCAGTTGCTAGATGTCTCCTTTATATAGTTTTCAAATCAGGGTTTGCAATCCAAGTTACCTTGGTAACAAAGCATTTAATATTCACCGTTAGATGAAAAACCTGATTTAACCAAGCTAATATCTTTCAACCGTTAGATCGAAACTTAGCTTGTCACACACAAATGAAATGTATTTCATTTAGGTTTGAGTAACCGTACCTAAACGTGTACACTTAGTTGGTTCAAAAATAGTTAACCAATGGTTAGCCATATAAGTACTTCCATATTAAACATATTCATCTTCTTCACATAACTAGTTTAAATGACTCACAAGAACTAGTTGAAGAGTTGTTCAATTGCTTAGATCTTTATGAGTAGACACAATTGAAACAAAATCGATTTGATTCACTTGAATCAATTCATGAACAATATAGCCACGTTTGCAAAGATTGCATTCCTTATTGATTTATTGTTTAAGTTCATGAACTTCCGATTTGAGAAATATAACCATCTTGGGTACGCGTAAGGGTACGTGTACCACAGCTACCGAATTTGAGTTTAGAAACTCAACAAAAATTTTTGGTCGAAAACTTCCATGGGTACGCGTACGGGTATGCGTACCTAAGGTGACTGGTTTAATAGTTTGCAAACTTACAAACTCAGCAGAAATTTTCGGTTCGAAAACTTTTGTTGGTACGCGTACCCAACCTGTCTCCTTCACCAATATCGTATGCACACATATGCACACACTTGGTTTCCGGCACATGGATTTATACACTAATGTGCGAACACACTATATATGCTTATATCCATAGTTGGTTACGTAATCTCAAATATACATTTCAATCATTGAAACATTCTTCTATAATGTTATAACAGTCGTTATTCACAACTATCATCATCAAAGCCATTTTCAAGATTGAAACGTCATCATGACTTTCGTCACGGGTTAAGATGAAAATTGGTTAAAGTGAAAGCTTACCAACACATATTTAGCGAAAAATATAGGCGAGTAAACTCGGCTCGAAATAACAAATGTGTATGTATGAAAACTATCATACTTATACGACTTTGTCTCAAGAGTAGGAGATAGAGTAGATGGACTTTTGAGTGATAGATAAGTTCAAGTCTCCACATACCTTTTAGTCGGATGAAGTTCCACTGGTTCCTTGAGTAGTTCTTCGTCTTCATAAGATGATCGCCATGGAGTCTGGATCTCAACTACACTAAACTGTCCTAAACCGAGACTTAGCTATAAGTAGTATAGAAATCAAGACATAGTTTTGACAACTAAACTTGACAAACATGCTTGAGATAGCAACACATGCGAGTTCGACCTAGCAATGCTCCAACAGTAATATCAGTGTTAGTATCAAAAGTGTAAGAGAGACCATACCCTGCAATGTGATTAATGTAGCGTATAATCCTTTTTGCAACTGCAAGATGAGATTCCTTTGGGTTTGCCTGAAACCTAGAACATCAACCAACACTAAAAGCAATGTCAGGTCGAGTATATGTAAGATATAAAAGGATTCCAATGATAGATCAGTAAAGTTTTTGATCTACATTTACACCTTTATCATCTCGATGCAATTTACCAGTGGTAGGCATAAGAGTTAGTTTAGGGGTAGACTTATCAAGGCCAAATATTGAGACAAGATCCTTAGCGTATTTCTCTTGAGATAAGTAAATTCCATCCCTGTGTTGTTGAATTTGTAAACCCAAAAAGAATTTTAATTCACCAGCATTGCTCATTTCAAACTCCTTTCCAAGAGACACTTGAAAATCTTGTGCAAGTTTCTCTGATGTTGTTCCGTAAATGATATCATCTACATAAACTTGAGCAATCACAACATCTTTTCCACTCCACCTGGTAAACAATGTTTTATCAGCTCCTCCTCTCGAAAAGCCTTTCCCAAGAAGAGATGAGGTCAGTTTTTCGAACCAGGCATGAGGTGCTTGTTTCAACCCATATAGCGCCTTATTAAGTTTAAGTATGTGATCTGGGAAGTCGGGGTTTTCAAATCCCTTAGGTTGAGATACATAGACTTCTTCCTTTAAGGTTCCGTTCAAAAAGGCGGATTTTATGTCCATTTGAAATAGATTTACTTTAAGAAAACAAGCATGAGCTAATAACAATATGATGGAATCAAGGCGTGCCACAGGAGCGAAGGTTTCATCAAAGTCGATTCCTTCGATTTGTGAATATCCTTGAGCGACAAGTCTTGCTTTGTTTCTGACAATAGTGCCAAATTCATCAGACTTGTTCTTAAATATCCATTAGTTACAACAATATTAACATTGGGAGGACAAGGTACAAGCTTCCATACATCTTGTCTTTGAAATTGATTTAACTCTTCATGCATTGCATTCACCCATAAGGGATCGCTAAGAGCTTTATCAATATTTCTTGGTTCTACATGTGAAGAGTAACAACCAAAATTGCACAAATTTTTAAGTTGTCCTCTAGTATTTGCAGTAGAATCTCTCTCTCCAATGATACTGTTAGAATCATGATTTCTTTGAACCCAGAGGTGCCGTGGAGGAACACGTTCTTGTTCAACGGGCGCAGTCTGATCAGTTCTTTTCTCCTCGTCACTAGAAAGATCTGGATCAATAACAACAGGTATAACTTCAACTGATTCCGGGATTTCTTTGACTTTCTCAGTTATCTCAGTTGGAGGCAGTTCAACAGGAGAAATGTCATGATTAAAATTACTAATATCATCAATGATAACGTTAGAAGATTCCATCATTACTTGGGTTCTGAGATAAATACTCGAAAACCACGACTATCAGAAGCATAACCCAGAAAGATACCTTCATTACTTTTAGTATCAAATTTCCCTCTCTGTTCTCGATCTTTTAGGATGTAGCACTTACTTCCGAAGACTCTAAGATAGTGCAAGTTGGGTTTTCTACCATACCACAACTCATATGGAGTGTTTAGGGTTTTAGACCGTAGGTAGACACGGTTGATCAAGTAACATGTTGTAGAGACAACTTCTCCCCAAAATCGTAGAGGTAAGTTTTTGTTATGGAGCATTACCCTGGCCATTTCCTGAATGTTCCTGTTCTTTTTTTCAGCAACTCCATTAGCTTGAGGAGTGATAGGTGGTGAGTATTGTTGTATAACCCCCAGTTTGTCACATAATTCAAAAACTTTGGTGTCTTTGAATTCAGTTCCACAGTCGCTTCTAATTTTCTTTAGTTTGCGACCTTGTTCATTCTGGATTCTATTAACAATAATCTTAAATTCACCAAAGGTTTCATTCTTATGAGCTAGTAATGCTACCCAAGTGAATCTAGTGTAGTCATCTACCATAACTAAAGCGTACTTCTTTCTTCCAACAGTGGATTGTTGAATTGGTCCGAAGATATCCATATGAATTAAATCAAGTGGAGCCTTAGTGAGAATATCTCGAGATGACTTATGATGAACTTTTGTTTGTTTACCCTTTTGACAAGCACCACATACACCATCAATCTTTGCCTTTATTTTGGGAACGCCTCTAACAAGTTCCTTGTTAATGATCTTAGTTAAGAGATGATAATTTATGTGACCAAAATGCTCATGCCAAAGATGTGTAGATTCCACCTTAGTCAAATTGCAACAATTACTAAACTGAGTATCAAGAAGATAACAGTTATTTTTACCACAAGTTCCCTAAAAAATCACTTTCCCAGTTTTGTCTACAATGTCACATCCATTTGCATTGAAGACAACTCTATGGACTTTGTCACAAATTTGAATTATAGAAAGAATATTTGCAGTCATACCTTTGACGTATACTACATCATGGATTTCTGGAACACCGGGAAGCTTGATCGTGCCCTTCTTGCTAATGTAGCAAAAACTCCCATCTCCGAAAGTAACTGGTCCTCCTTCAAAGTCGCTTGTGGAAACAAACCATGAAAGATCACCAGTCATATGTCGGCTAAAGCCACTGTCAAGAAACCATTGAAAAGGTGATGTTTATTTTAAAGCAAAAGCTCCCGTGCTAACACTACTTTTCCGTTTAGGATATCTTGTTAGTATTGTACACCTTTTTAGATAAGTAAACAGTTGTTCAGCTTTCTTGTGGAGATTACTTGCAACTTTTATACTTTTATGAAAACGTGTACACGTATGTTGAGCGTGTGTGAGACTCACAAAACATACAAGGGCCAACATCATTAATCTTATTTGAGAAGTTCTTCCTTCTATCAAGTTTCTCAAAGCTTATACTTTGTTTAACACTTGACTTATTATGATCCTTTAGAGAGGAATCAAAGGAGTTATTCATCATCACTGAAGTAATTTTGACAGACTTCAAATCCATATGCTTTGCAATTTCTGCAATAATATCAAGGTTGATCTAGATTTGTTCATCCAACTTCCTTTGGAGAATAACAAGATTTTTAGAACATTCTCTAAGATTGTGATTTATTCCTGGTGAAGCATTTATAGAGACTTTACTGTCCATCTAGTCAGACCGCCACAAACACATACTTTTGAGGTCTTGAACGTGTTTGCCTGCTCTAATACCAATTGAAAATGCGGGGGTATAACAACCTCACCCAATATTTCGATTAGCAATCTATATGGACTAACTCTAATATACTTTTAAGAGAATCAACTAGACAGTCATACTTAATCTAAATAAAATGTATATCAAGGAGTTAATATCTCAATCTCTTGATTTAATCTATACTCAAGCAAATAGAAATCTGCGAGTCTTTATTAAGTACAAGAGATATAAACTTGGATGGTACCAAAGACCAATATCCAAGGATCAATCAATTTCCAATCAACAACCAAAGGTTGGATTTCACAATTGATCTATACAACGCACAACCTGTGATATTTCAATTATACAACAAAATATAATGCGGAATAGAAATAAAATAAACTCCAGAATTTTTGTTAACGAGGAAACCGCAGATGCAGAAAAACCCCGGGACCTAGTCCAGATTGAACACCATACTGTATTAAGCCGCTACAGACACTAGCTTACTACAAACTAACTTCGGTATGGACTGTAGTTGAACCCCAATGAATCTCACACTGATTCAAGGTAAAGTTGCGCTCCTTACGTCTCTGATCCCAACAGGATGCTACGCACTTGATTCCCTTAGCTGATCTCACCCACAACCAAGAGTTGCTACGACCCAAAGTCGAAGACTTGAATAAAAAAATCTGTATCACACAGAAAAGTCTATGGTAATAGATAAATCTGTCTCCCACAGATAAACCTATGAGTTTTGTTCCGTATTTTGATAAAATCAAGGTGAACAGGAACTAATCGATAACCCGAATTTATATTCCCGAAGAACATCCTAAAATTATCAATCACCTCACAATAATCTTAATCGTATGGTAGCGAAACTAGATATTGCGGAATCACAAACGATGAGACGAAGATTTTTTTGATTTCTTTTTATCTTGCCCTATCAGAGATATAATCTCAAGTCAATTATTCAATTGAACTCGTACGATAGAAATGGCAAGATCAGATCGCTCAACCACAAGAGAAGTAGTTTCGTCTGGCTTCACAATCCCAATGAAGTATTTAAGTCGTTAACCTACAGGGTCTCGAGAATAACCTAAGGTTAAAGGAGAATCGACTCTAGCTAAACCAACTAGTATCACATAGGAGGTGTGGGGATTAGTTTTTCCAGTTGCTAGAGTTCTCCTTTATATTGTTTTCAAATCAGGGTTTGCAATCAATGTTAGCTTAGTAACAAAGCATTCAATATTCACCGTTAGATGAAAACCTGATTAGATACAAGCTAATATATTTCAACCGTTAGATCAAAACTTAGCTTGTCATACACAAATGAAATGTATTTCATTTAGGTTTGAGTAACCGTACCTAAACGTGTACACTTAGTCGGTTCACAGATAGTTTGTAGCGCCCCCTAAGCTAGCAGCTGACTAATCCAAGAGATTAACTAAACAAAGTGGCACTAAAAATCTGAATCATTTACTTAAACAATCAATTAATAAATCTTCTATAAAACTTAACCCAAAACTAACCCCGCTTAGAAATATATATGCAAGAACTTCTCTCAAATGATACATATACAATACTCATTTTGTTTTCAAATAGAATAAACAACATAATAAACATAGCAGAAGTTAACTAATTAACGGAGTAAACTCCTCGAAACTTTCGTTGTGCAACTCTGATCTGTCTCTGAAACTGAAAGTGGGAAAGGGTGAGCACATCATCCCTAGAAGGGGTGCCCAGCAGGAATAATATTTAACTTTAAAGAAATCATAAGCAAGATTTGGAAAACAATTCATGAAGTGACCAAGTCATTGTAAATGCACAAACAATGTATATGGAAAAACTCTTTCTTCAAATAATATATATTAGTGATGCCGGGTTTTTCCACACCTACATAGCCATATTGATGCCGGGTTTTTCCATACCTAATAAGCATAAAAGCTGAATTCATGTAGATATAAATGAAGGAGCATATCCTATATACCATACGTGGAAATTATCATTCCCCATAACAATTCATATTGACAACAAAACATTACAGGTCCTTTCCAATTCATGGAAAGATTCAAAGAATCAACAGAACAATCATAATACAAACTAAACAATGCATGAAATGCACAAACTGACAATACATGAGTTTGTTAAACATAAACTTTTGTAAAAGGAACAACAATGGTTTCAAAAGAGTTAAAAGTATTCCCACCTCTTTTGATGACAAGCCACGCCTACCTCGAGATCCACGGTCCACCCGTTCATCCTTTGAATCGATGGTTGTTAATATAGACTAACTGTTAATCACACACGAACTCTAAGAATCTAGCCAAAATGGCTCAAACAAGAATCATACAAGTCTATCTAATGGTTCTAATCCCATTTGGAATAGTCTCAAGAATATATACCACTTTGTAGAAGGAACCAAAGGCTAAATCAGACCATAAGTGTCCAAATACATCTGAATAGAAACACTAAACCTAAACCCAAGTCCACTAAACAATCCCATTACACAAGGCCTGTCCAGTAGGGTCAACTAACGGTCTCTAACTTTCAACAAGGTCGATTAACAGTCAAGTCCAGGGTAATCGAATCGGTCAAGGTCCACTGAGTCAACTCAGGTAACAAATCAGGATCACTGAGTCAGCGCAGGATTGACTCAGTCAGATTGACTCAGATCTAACTAGGCTGAAAGGAACAATGCCTAACCCTTGCACAGGTTAGAGTCATTGCTCAGGCCAAAGAACACTAAGGCACAATCATTGTGCAACACAATTCTTAACTATAATTCAAAAAAACAATACATTTATCTTAAACAAACTTCATAACATAATTTCAATTACAACTTTAGCTTACCTTTAGGCAGCAACTGCAAGCCTCTCACTGCGCAGATTCAATTCCAAAGTTCATCTAACCTTCACTCTTACAGTACGATTATACAAACATTTGAGTTCAGCTAACTACACAACCAAAACCAACTATAACTTTATCTCTAAATACAATTAACACCTTCTTAGCATCCATCTGCAACTTCATCTCTAGATACCCTTCTACAACACTCATCTTATGCTCAAACCCACCACCATAACCTCAAACCACTATCATTTTCATCTCACCTGCACAGTTCATTCTCCAAAATTCACCTTCAAACTCCACAACTAAAACCAACCTATGATCTGTCTCAAATCATATCACTCCAACACTATTTACTGTGCAGCATCACCATAACTACAACATTTTGTATTAGCATCCAATTTAGTTCAGAGAAACATCATTAACACTCTTGACAGTCCAAGTTTGCATTCATAAACTTAATTACAGACTCTGTACTTCACCAGACTTCACTACAAACTCCATTCAAACACTACCAAACAACCACAACCATCACAGCTCATCTACAGTTTTTTCAGAACTACTATTCTCTGCTTCTGTAACATTTTTCATCTTAATTCCTAATTACAGATTTATCAAACCATAACATCTTCCATCTCAGCACACTCAATTTCAGTTCAACAACACAATTATTTTCCAGTTCCCAACACCACTATCAACCCTCCAAAAGAACATTAATCCATACAACTTCAATCCAAAATATATGCAACAATCAACCAAGTTCCATAACTCAAAATAGATGAAATTCAATCCAATACAATTCAGAAAGAATAAATTACCTCAAACAGTCGACTTCAATCTCCTCTTCTCCAACTTCAGTTCAATCCATGAACCCTAAATCCAAATCTATTTGAAACCCTAAATTAATTATTAATTTAACTTCTTCTCTGTATCCAATCCCCAAATTAAATACCCAATTCTTTATCTTCATTCTCAGAACACAAAACCCATCTCTAATCTTCTCTCGAAGATATCGATTTCATTTTTGAATTCTTCTTATAAACCCTAATTCACTGAGACGTAATTCATCACTAAGATTTAAGAATCGAACTCTAATTTCTCTTCTTTGCCAACAACAATGAAAACCCATCATCTAATGCTCAATTTCATCATCAAATTTTCACAAATTCAATCCTCTCCAGAAAACCCTAAATCAATTACAATAACATCTAAAACTTCTTCTCCCAAGCTTAAACTAACTTCAACACCATCAACAACAATCACTACAACCCATCTTCTTTATATACGACCTCCTAATCACGTATTTGTTTCTCAAACCAACGCTCAATTGAAGAACAAAGAATAGAGAAGAGGAGAAGAAATAAGAAGAAAGAGAAAAGAGAAAGAAGAAGAAGAATGAAAGAAGAAGAAAAGGAGACACGCGTTAAACTTCTCGGTTCGTCTAGGGATAAGACCAACCAAAACTACCGAGGCACCCACAACTTGGATAAAGGCAGCCAAGGCGGCTAAACTTTAAAATAACTATTTTTCCCTTCATACAAAACTAGTGATATCTTCTTCATCCGATATCTGATTGACACGTTCGAGTAGTCCATCTCTCATAACTTTTTGAACCCAATTCAACGGTGCTACTTTTGTATCTAGATTGTTGTTAGGTTAGTTTCTATTAATTAATGTTCGTGTTAAACTAATCGAGTTATTATCGGCTAATTCGTCTCTTGACTGGTCAAATAGAGTTGACGTGCTTGAGGGTCCTTACATAGTTAACCAATTGTTAGCCATATGAGCACTTTCATATTAACCGTATTCATATTCTTCATAACTAGTTCAAATGACTTTAAAAGATCTAGTTGAAGAGTTATTCAATTGCTTAGGTCTTTATACATAGACACAATTGAAACAAAATCGGTTTGATTCATTTGAATCAATTCATGAACAATATATCCACGGTTTGCAAAGATAGCATTCCTTATAAGTTATTGTTTAAGTTTATGAACTACCGATTTGAGAAAATAGCCAGCTTGGGTACGCATACGGGTATGCATACCTTATCAACCGGATTGAGTTGGTTTTGGTTTCCAAACTCAGCAGATTTTTTTGGGTAGAAAAGTTCCGCCAGTACGCGTACGGGTACGCATACCTAAGGTGACTAGTTTACTAGTTTGTAAACTACAAACTCAGCAGAATTTTCCAGGAGGAAAAGTTCCGCTATTACACGTACGGGTACGCGTACCCAACTTCTCTCCTTTACCAATTCCGTATGCA
This sequence comes from Papaver somniferum, assembly GCF_003573695.1. Taxonomy (NCBI): domain Eukaryota; kingdom Viridiplantae; phylum Streptophyta; class Magnoliopsida; order Ranunculales; family Papaveraceae; genus Papaver; species Papaver somniferum. Next base: position 67,782,022 of record NC_039365.1, read on the forward strand.
CCCATATGCACACACTTGGTTTCCGGTACATGGATTTATACACTAATATGCGAACACACTATATATATGCTTATATCCATAGATGGTTACAAAATATCAACTCTACATTACAATCATTGAAACATTCTTCTATAATGTTATAATAGTCGTTATTCACAACTATCGTCATCAAAGAAATTTTCAAGAGATTGAAACGTCATCATGACTTTCATCACGGGTGAAGATGAAAATGGTTAAAGCGAAATCTTACCAACACATATTTCGAGAAATAGATAGGCGAGATAAACTCGGCTCGAAATAGCAAATGTGTATGTATGAAAACTATCATACTTATACGACTTTTGTCTCAAGAGTAGGAGATAGAGTAGATAGGATTTTGAGTGATAGATAAGTTCAAGTCTCCACATACCTTTTAGTCGGATGAAGTTCCACTGGTTCCTTGAGTAATTCTTCGTCTTCATAAGATGATCGTCGTGGAGTCTGGAGCTCAACTACGCTTAACTATCATAGTCCGAGACTTAGCTATAAGTAGACTAGAAATAAAGACATATAGTTTTGACAACTAAATTTGACAAACAAGCTTGAGATAACAACGCTTGCGAGTTCGACCGAGCAATGCTCTAACACTCGGGCACTTGGATTCTTGGAGTAATACTCTTCTAATCTCATTTGTATCTTTTACAAGAATGTTGTTGGTGAATCACAAAGAAGGGAGTTCAAGAATGGGCAGTACTCTACGCATTGCTATGGGATTCTTGAATGTTCACAATCATCTTATGTGAACTATGGTGCATGGTCATTAATGACTTTGTATGTTCTTCTTTGTTAAGAAAATATTTTTATACTCCTTTGGTAGCTATTCTTGGTGTAAATACGTGCGAAAAGGATTGATTCTACCCTCTAAGGACAAATCATCTTATATGTGCATTACGAGTTTGTGTTGATGTATTGGAAACTTCTTATGAGAATTTATTCTTATGTTTTAAAAAGGATAACTAGGGTTTGGAATAACAATTATTGTAGTACACATTGCTATTGCCAACGATTTTCATCTTGCAATATTTTTAGGTTTATTTATTTAAATTCTAAAGGTTATTTGGAAAATGATTTTGCAGTATTAATCCTTATTGGTTTTATATATTGCAAAAATTATTATGGGATATGTGTGTTTGCATCCGTGAACTATGATTGTCCCATATATGTCAAAATTTAAACGTATTATGTCATTATGCAAATATTGATGGAAGATAGGATGAACTTTTGATTGCAAAGATCAAGTCTATTATATGTCTTTATGCAAATACTGATAAAAAATAGAATGAATCTTTGAATATTCCGTTGTATTGGTCTTTCCCTGAACCACTTCTATGTGAAAGTACGGTGTGGCTCCGTAAGTTCTCTTATGTTGAGCATTTCCTATTAAATTAATCATGCTTCTCTTGTGGTTAATTTAATTGAGTATTCTTGAAAAGACGAGGGTACCCAAATATACCTCAATCTAAAACTTTTCCTACCTATAAGTCCTTTCTCCGAAAGTGATTGTATATGGACTGAGTCGAGATAATACAACTAATCGGTTAACACTTTGTGTGATCGCCTATGGATACGAGATCGAGATAATGCAACAACGAAGTATATTTACTTGATAAAAAGGTTCGGACTTAACCAAACACAATAGGATTCACTTATCAAGTAAATAGGAATTAACGTTTGTGTAATTTACATTAATTATAATAAAACAATTATAATACGGAAAATAAAAGTAAATGACACAACAAGATTTTGTTAACGAAGAAACCACAAATGCAGAAAAATCCCGGGACCTTGTCTATAATTGAATACTCTCAGGATTAAGTCGCTACACAAAATTACACCTAACTTCCTATAGTTGAGACCAAGCAGCTAAACCTATAGTTCACCTAGTTCCGTCTATATTCCCACGCCTCCAACTTATAAATAAGTCACATACTTGGAACAATTCCTTTGGTTCGTATTAAAAACAGTAAAGGAACAACAAATTTTTTTGGTATCAACTCTCTACAACCAAGTGATATGAGTCAGACAAAGGCTCTTCTTTTTACCATAACATAAACTCCTTCGTCAGGTCCTTAGATCAATCTTATGTTCAATTACCAAAGTAATCGTTTCACAAGGATAAAACCAATTATTAATTGGATCCTCTATTTACCGAAACAAGTATTGTGCACACCAAAGATTACGAACCCACAAATCAGAAATCTTCAATATCTTCTTCGTCTTCAAATCTTCTTAGATCTTCAATAAACACCTGTACACAATCACTTGAATCTCTTGTGATCAATCACGCACAGAACGGAGACTGTTAACAATGGATTATCACAAGATCGTCTTTAGAACTAACAACAGTCTAAAGATCCCTGTCGAAACTCTGAACTAGTTTGAGTGAATCTTATATCAGAAGAGAATATCCTCAAGCATAAACAAACTAGGTGCAATCAAAGTTCAACCACCGTTAGTCAAACAAATCAATGAAAACAAAAGATAAACCACAATTATCTAGTTTCCCACCAACGGTACTAATATAGCTTCTCAATCCCAAAGAAGACTTTAAACTGAGCGTCTGTAAGAGATTTCGCCTAATTAGGTTACTCTCCTCTCCGAATAGGCGGCTTCACCGGTAGCATCACAACAAGAGGTAGTTTGCTGTTACGAAGGATTAGTTTTCTAGAAATGAAAACTTCAAATATTTATAGACTAGGAAGTTTGGACACCAAGGAATTTCCAAAACCGAAAACATTCTCAAGATATTCATTAAAGCACAAATTCGGTGTCCATATTTCCTGGAAATGCTCTGTCCAAAAATAATGATCGAAATCTCTCAGAAAATCTTTAATTAGTAAATGTACATTACTAATTCTTATTTTCCTAAAAATGAAATTAATAACCTTAATTAAAAAATTCTTAACTTATTTGTGTTTCGATCCTGGGATTCTCTTCCCTCAGCTATTAAGGAATAACTTTGAACGATTAAATAATAAACATTCACAGCACGTGTTCAAAGTATGTCGACATCCTACCTTTGTAAGTTCTCTTTCATACTTACAACCTTGAAATCGATTAGCCACTCTTCTAAACAAGTTTAGAATTGGTTCATCTGACTTTCAATAACTATGCAATTGATCAAATAACATTCAATCACAAATCATGGGTGTAACGGTTCTACCAAAACAAGTTTCGGTTCTACCTCCATGTGAGTATTGTGCATAGTCACACTAGCTTTCCAAAATTCGGTTGACTAGGTACTAGGATCGTTTCCCCACATATATATGGTATCTAACTTGAATGTGTTGCGCATGTCCATAGGATCGGATCCCATTTGCCTAAAAACGTGTTGCACATGTCCATAGGATCAGTTCCCCTTTCTGCTATAAACCTGATGCACCTCATACAAGGATAGGTTCCCCTTTGTGATGTACTGCACCTCTTACTAGGATCGGTTCCCCTTTACCTAGTTTTGGTCAGACATAAAATCACAAACCCTATCATACCATCTCAGGTGATTACTTAAGATCGGTTTCACTAATAAAAGTCATACCAATACATAAGTCAGGCCTTTGTGAATAGTTTTACCAAGAACACAAACAAGTCATGAACGGTTATACTAAATCACAATACTGGATGTTCACAAAATATGCAATGAATAACAATCCCAATAACGCCTGGTGATTTCCTTTTCGATTCACAAACCAAGTTTATGAATTTACTTCCTTAGAACACATGTAAACATTGTTCCCTAGGATGAAATCCTCACCTCATACCCATACATAATCACAATAGCATTCAAATGACTATGGCGATGTCTTATCTACAAAGTTTAATGGTTAAGCAAGAAACCTCGTATTGTATTCCTTAATACTATGTCTATCTAGAGTTCAAACATGCTTCACAGTTTTGTTTTCAATATGCACGACTTGAAAGATATGTTAGGGAATGAAACAGTTCAAGTCAAATATCACTAACCTCAAGTGGAAGGATGATTGTTGTCGTTGTAGCTCCTTGCTTCTTCACATCTTCAAGTCTTCGCAATACTTGTAATGTCTCATATCCTAATACTTTCAAGCTAACTATACGAAGTAGACTCTAGTACATAATCAAGCGACTCTTAACATGATTTTTGATTTACTAAAATATGACAACCAAAATTGACATACCAACGCTTGGTGGGTTCAACCGAGCTATGCTCTAACAATATCCCCCTTTGTCAATTTTAGTGACAAAACTCTTACATCATATGGATAAACAAATTACAAGAATTCATTACACGTATGCTTGATTCCCGAATTCAACAGCACAATAATCTGCATACATTCAATCCTCAAAAATGTCGATGTTGACATTATAATAACAAAGATAATACTCCCCCTAAGGAAGATAGGTAGATATTCAATCCGTACGTCTTTGTTATACCACTTAATATGATATGTTACTCCCCTTTAGTCTATGCTTTTACTCTTTCGTTTAGATAAGACGTTTAAGCACCAATGTTCTTTTCCTTAGCGATACCAATCAATATAAAATCAATGCCAGTATCACTTGTTTACTCCATATATTTCTCCCTATTTTTGTCACAAAGTGACAAAGAAACAAAAAAAATAAAGGAAAACACGAAAAAAATCTTACAAATCTCAAAATAGACTTGCAACCTGTAGATTTAAGCACGAGGGTTCCACACACCACGTTCTGATAACTAATATCAAAACCGAAACTACAAGTAGTTTTATTTTGATATGTTACCAAGGAAACAATTGTCCGAAACAATTTTTCCACTTTAGTTTAGCAAACCAAAAATCAACTAAGCATCTTAGTTTCTTTGCTAAACCGATTGTACAAAAACAATCGCTTATTCGATAAGACCAAAATAAAGATAACTCTATTTTTCTCATCAGGTTCTAATTATCCATAAACTTAGACCTTTCAATTTTAAACAAGACAAGTACTAGGTTAGTTAACTAGCATTTATCGTTAAGGAATTCGATTAGACTTGAATAACCGAAACCTCACTTCGATAAGTCTAACTAAGATCAGAATTAACTTAGTTTCTCTTTTCCGGAATCGAATTGGACTAAAAAACTCATCCCGCAAACCTTTTCTTTCGTTAAGCCATAAATAATTCATACAAACCAAATAAATCAACTTGCACAATTATTCACCTCAACCGGAAGCAATTGAAACAACATAAACATTATGGCACTAAAATTGCACAGAAATTTTGTAAGCCTAAACAATTGATACCATATAATAAATCAAGATAACAATAGTTTTTCTTAACAGGAACCAATTGAATCACACATACATCCATACACATATAATGACATAAACATCAATTGTGCCGAAGTTTTGTTAAGCAAAAGCAATAAATATATATAAAATAAACTCGGGTTTTTCTTAAACAGGAAAACAATTAACTAACAACATTGTTACCTCGAATTTCGCATCCACTTCTCCAATAAGTTTGCGTCTTCGTCCAGGGATAATTGGTATCGAAATATCATTATGTTGTCATCCTTATGCAAAAACAAAAGAATAACAACAACCAACCTTTACCAGAGAAAGGTTGAAAATCGGTTTTAACAATTGCAAGCAAAAGTTGAAAACTGTCGAAACACATATGCTTTTATGCTAAACCAAAACTGATTCAACATATTATGACTTTTTCACATATTGTTTCTACCAGAACCCCTCATGATTCTTGATAAAGCCTACCAACATGGGCTAGAACTTAATCCTGTCAAATCAAAAAGTCACCCAAACCACAAGGGTTCACAACATATGAGATCGAATATTAAGGTAGTAAAACCGAAATCAAACATCCCATAAACATATATAGCAAAAAATAGAAGCATTCCAGCACAGGCTATGTAAACCGAAAATTATAAATCAAATAATTTTATTCATAATAGTTTTTTTCACAATAGACCAATATAATCATTGAAAGAAATCAAAAATTTATGTCTATTTTTCTCTTTCTCAGTTCTTATGACAATTGCTTTCAAAAACTGGATTCAAATTCTTCTGAGCACTTCCCTTTTCAGTAGTAGAATTGTTCATCTCCAACAGTTGAGAATGAAGATTAGCTAGTACTTCTTTTGAATCCGTTATCATCAGATCATGATATCTTATGAAACCTTTAACATAGAGAATATGTTTTCTTAGAGAATCTTGAGAGTTATCATGAAGAGAAACATCATGAGTTTCAGTCATAACGGATGCACATAGTGCTAAATCATCAAAAGATGACCCTTCTTTTACCGATTTCTCCATTGAAATAAGATACTTATTTCGGACAGGAAGAAGATATATAAGATGGGAGAAAATCAAGGAATAATTTGGTTTATGGAAACCGAAACCATTTTTCCAAAAAATAAAAGATATCTGATATTTTTCACTTAAGAAACAATCATGAACAACCTGCCCAGATTTATGCTTCCTCGCAATCAGAGTTTGGCCAGTAAGTGAGGATGCATTCTTCGACACAATCAGTTTGTGTTGAGGTGAGAATTACTCTCACCATAGGTAACAAAGACATCCTTTGGATGACTTATAAGCACAATAGACTGTGCTTCATTGCGTTCTTTCTTTCTCTTGTAATTGCACGATTTTGCAATTTCCTTTTGAGATCTAATAAACTTATCAACCTTCAGAAACTTTATACCCTTAAGAAGAGTCTTGAAAAATTTATTTTGATGGAGGTTTCCACGAGAGATTGTGGTGTGGTTATTTCCTCCATATAAAGAACGTGATGTCCTATTATCAGAAGTACTAGTTTCTGATTCTTTTGGTATTTCACCAAATTTTTCTTTTTCAGATTTTATCTTAAAGGAACTTCAAAAGGTTTTCAAGTACATGGCTTAACCTTTCATTTTCCTTAATTCCCAACTCACGTTTTTCTAGGAGTTGATTAGACTCACCGGAATCATCACAGTTAGAGTTGGAAAGAAGTGCATTGCAATTAGATATTTTTTCATTGGATTCTTCCTCCGGAATATCATCAAGGGTGGAGACATGCGCCCTATTGCACTTTCTAGTTCTTCTGCTGGAACAATGTTTTGCCATATGTCTGAATCTACGGTACTTGAAGCATTGTACTTCATCATTACCCTTTTTATGGCAAACTGATAATGTATCAGGAACACGTTTATCAATAGATAAAATTTTCTTAATCCGTTGCGCTAAAAGCACAATAGTTGAGTAAAGCTCCTTTTCAACGAGTGCCTTAACCTCTTGGCAGCGTTTCTCAGTTTGATTCTTCAACAGAATTTCTCTATCAAAGATCTTTAACTTTCCTACAAGAGAGCTTCGATAAAGTGTAGAAAGATCATTTCCTTCCATTATGGCATGTTTCTTAGACTCGTATCTGGATGGTAACGATCTGAGAATTTTGCATACTATTTTCTTTTCAGGTATGGACTTTCCAAGGAAAAAAGATGCATTAACAATCTCAGAAAATTTAGAGTTAAACTCCTCGAAAGTGTCGTTATCATCCATATTGAGATGTTCCCATTCATATGAAAGGAGAAGAAGTCTAGATTCTTTTTCAGATTCATCTTCCTCAAATACAGTCTCAAGAATATTCATGCTTCTTTAGAAGTTCTACAATCCAGTGTATGATGTAGAAGATCATGACTAACTGCATGAATGATAGAATTCAAACCATCAGAATTCTACTTTGCAAGAATCCTTTCTTCAAGAGTATAAGACGCTAAGCGTTTAAACTCTGACTCCGTAGTCCATCGGACGTTGGTATCCATCTTCGATTAATAACCATGTATTAAAATCTCGGAATTGAAGAAAAGATTTCATAGCCGATTTCCATAATGGGTAATTTGTCCCATTAAATCTTGGTTGTACGTTAGCTGAATCATTCATTAGATTCATTCTTATAGGTTGGATCGCACCAAACAAATATTGTTAGATATTTTCGCGTTTGCCTGCTCTGATACCAATTGAAAATACGAGGGTACCCAAATATACATCAATCTAAAACTTTTCCTACCTATAAGTCCTTTCTATGAAAGTGATTGTCTATGGACTGAGTCGAGACAATACAACTAATCGGTTCACACTTCGTGTGATCATCAATGGATACGAGATCGAGACAATACAACAACGAAGTATGTTTACTTGATAAAAAGGTTCGAACTTAACCAAACACAATAGGATTCACTTATCAAGTAAATAGGAATTAACGTTTATGTGATTTACTTTAAATATAATAAAACAATTGTAATGCAGAAAATAAAAGTAAATGACACAACAAGATTTTGTTAACGAGGAAACCGCAAATACAGAATAACCCCGGGACCTTGTCCAGAATTGAATACTCTCAGGATTAAGCCGCTACACAAAATTACACCTAACTTCGTATAGTTGAGACCAAGCAACTAAACCTATAGTTAACCTAGTTCCGTCTGTATTCCCACGCCTCCAACTTATAAATAAGTCACGTACTTGGAACAATTACTTTGGTTCGTATTCCAAACAGTAAAGGAACAACAGATATGTTTGGTATCAACTCTCTTCAACCAAGTGATATGAGTGGGACAAAGTCTCTTCTGTTTATCTTAACATAAACTCCTTCATCAGGTCCTTAGATCTATCTTATGTTCAATTACCGAAGTAATCGTTAAGATTTTGCGATCAACACTCTTAATCCATAGAATTGTGTTTATGCCGATCTACTCAACTAATCAATCCAACTTTATCACAAGGATAAAACCGATTATTAATTGGATCCCCTTTTTACTGAAAAATGTATTGTGCACACCAAAGATTATGAACCCACAAATCAGAAATCTTCAATATCTTCTTCATCTTCAAATCTTCTTAGATCTTCATTAAACACCTGCACACAATCACTTGTATCTCTTGTGATCAATCATGCACAGAATGAAGTCTGCTAACAATGGATTATCACAAGATCGTCTTTAGAAATAACAACAGTCTAAAGATCCCTGTCAAAACTCCGAACTAGTTTGAGTGAATCTTATATCAGAAGAGAAGATCCTCAAGCATAAACAAACTAGGTGCAATCAAAGTTCAACCACCGTTTGTCAATCAAATCAATGAAAACAAAAAATAAACCGAAATTATATAGTTTCCCACCAACAGTACTAATTGAACTTCTCAATCCCAAAGAAGACTTTAAACTGAGCGGCCGCAAGATATTGCGCCTAATTAGGTTACTCTCCTCTCCGAATAGGCGGCTTCACCAGTAGCAGCACAACTAGAGGTAGTTTGCTGTTACGAAGGATTAGTTTTCTAGAAATGAAAACTTCAAGTATTTATAGACTAAGAAGTTTTGACACCAAGGAATTTCTAAAAACGAGAATATTCTCAAGGTATTCATTAAAGCATAAATTCAGTGTCCATAATTCCTGGAAATGCTCTATCCAGAAATAATGATCGAAATCTCTCAGAAAATCTTTAATTAGTAAATGTACATTACTAATTCTTATTTTCCTAAAAATGAAATTAATAACCTTAATTAAAAGATTCTTAACTTATTTGTGTTTCGATCCTGGGATTCTCTTCCCTTAGCTATTAAGGAATAACTTTGAACAATTAAATATAAACATTCACAACACGTGTTCAAAGTATGTCGACATCCTAACTTTGTAAGTTCTCTTTCATACTTACAACCTTGAAACTGATTTGCCACACTTCCAAACAAGTTTAGAATTGGTTCATCTGACTTTTAAGAACTATGTGATTGATCAAATAACATTCAATCACAAATCATGGGTGTAACGGTTCTACCAAAATAAGTTTCCGTTCTACCTCCATGTGAGTACTGTGCATAGTCACACTAGCTTTCCAAAATTCAGTTGACTAGGTACTAGGATCGGTTCCCCACATATATATGGTATCTAACTTGAATGTGTTGCACATGTCCATAGGATCGGTGCCCCTTTGCCTAAAAACATGTTGCACAGGTCCATAGGATCGGTTCCCCTTTCTGCTATAAACCTGTTGCACCTCATACAAGGATCGGTTCCCCTTTGTGATGTACTGCACCTCTTATTTGGATCGGTTCCCCTTTGCCTAGTTTTCGTCAGACATAAAATCACAAACCCGATCATACCATCTCAGGTGATTACTTAAGATCGGTTCCACTAATAAAAGTTATGCCAATACATAAGTCAGGCCTTTGTGAATAGTTTTACCAAGAACACAAACAAGTCATGAACAGTTATACTAAATCACACATATTGGATGTTCATAAGATATGCAATGAATAGCAATCCCAATAACTCATGGCGATTTCCTTTTCGATTCACAAACCAAGTTCATGAATTTACTTCCTTAGGACACATGTAAACATTGTTCCCTAAGATGAAATCCTCACTTCATACCCATACATAATCATAATAACATTCAAATGATATGGCGATGTCTTATCTACAAAGTTTAATGGTTAAGCAATAAACCTCGTATTGTATTCCTTAATACTATGTCTATCTAGAGTTCAAACATGCTTCGGAGTTTTGTTTTCAATATGCACGACTTGAAAGATACGTTAGGGAATGCAACAGTTCAAGTCAAATATCACTAACCTCAAGTGGAAGGATGATTGTTGTCATTGTAGCTCCTTGCTTCTTCACATCTTCAAGTCTTCGCAATACTTGTAATGTCTCATATCCTAATACTTTCAATCTAACCTATACGAAGTTGACTTTAGTACATAATCAAGCGACTCTTAACATGATTTTTGATTCACTAAAATATGACAACCAAACTTGACATACCAACGTTTGGTGGGTTCAACCGAGCTATGCTCTAACAATTCTGGATACAAATTCATGTTTCATGTAATTTGTTAATGTCCAAAGAAATCCTTATTTTCTTACAAAAGTAAGGTCGCTCTTGTTGTTCTTTCGGGAATGACATTTTATGGGGGAGAGTTCTTAATTGAACTTGTACTTAATTCCCAAATATTTGTGGGTAGTGCGACTGTGGAATATTATAGGAGTTTTCTTGTATCTTTATTAACTCCTTGATGAATGCATTTAGTTTCGACTATATGATTGCATCTAAACAAAGTTGATTCTTTTAGTCATGAAGCATCTCTATGAGAATTTCATTAGGATCCCACTAGTTTTCGTACCTTTGCCAATTTATATTGACAAAAGGGGGAGAATTAATGTGTGGTTCACACTACAAATAATTAAGTGTAGTTCGCGCTACAAATAAATATGGTTTACGGATCATTATGTAAGGGGGAGTGGCTTTCATGTGAGGTGAAGTATTGACTAAGGGGGAGTGATACATATCACCGTAGTATTATTGTCAAAGTTGTGATACAATTGGACTTTGATGCTGTGTAATAATTCTTTGATACTGTATAACAATAATTGAGAACAACAGTTTTCTTATTGTTATGGCTACGGATCTTCAACAACTATGATGCTGAGTTGAACACGTTCAGAATCACTGGAGTACTTGGAAGTGACGAAGATTTCGATTAATGTTGAAGAACCAAGGAAATCAAGCATTTGGATAAGAAGCTACAAAGTTTATTTATATTGTAATCCATATGTATTCATAGTTTTTCACTAAAACTGAAAAAGGGGGAGGTTGTTAGAGCACTTCTCGGTCGAACTCGCAAGCGTTGCTATCTCAAGCTTGTTTGTCAAGTTTAGTTGTCAAAACTATAATTCTTGATTTCTAGTCTACTTATAGCTAAGTCTCGGATTAGGATAGTAAGTGTAGTTGAGCTTTAGACTTCACGGAGTTCATCGATTGAAGACGAAGAACTACTAAGGGGAGTTTGTGGAACTTCATCAATAAAAGGTATGTGGAGACTTGAACTCATTTATCAATCAAAAGTCTATCTACTCTATCTCCTATTTGAGACAAAAGTCGTATAGCTATATAGACTTCGATTATACACATTTGATATTTTGAGCCGAGTTTAACTCGCTTACATATTTCTCGAAATATGTGTTGGTAAGCTTTCGCTTTAACCAACTTCATCTTATATTCTTGACGAAAGTCAAAAGATGATCATGTGAAAATCGCCTGGTAACATCTTACATAATTTGTGTGAGACTGTCATTTAATGTAGACTCAGAATGTTTCGTATTGATGAAAATTGCTTTGAAGCTAATAGTTAGTGTGAGACAGCTATTCCCGTCTTCCGAGAATGTTTCAATGATTGAATTGGGAGTTTAGAACAAATAACCATGATTGGATATAGCACAGTATGCGTACTTGTATGCTAACTGTTTCAAGTTATTCCAAGTTCGGGAACCATTGTATGCATACCCGTATGCGAACTGATTGGTTTTGTGGAGGTCCGGGAACTAAGTACGCATACCGATACGTGTACTGGCGTGAGTTTCAAGTTTCGAGACTTAACCGAGTTTGTTGGTATGCGTACCCGTTCGCGTATCGGCGAACCCAAACTTAGTCTGGCCCCATAGGTATGCATACCCGTTCGCATACTTGAGTAAGTTATGTGCTAAAATTGGTTTGTTCGTGAATTAATTCGAGTGAATCAAAATCGATTTTGATTCAATTGTGTCTTTTATACTTCTATGAGAATATAAACAATTGAACAACTCTATAACTAGTTTCATTTGAGTCATTTGAACTAGTTATGGTTAAGATGAATATGGTTGATATGAAAGTGTTCATATGGCTAACTTCGGTTAACTATTGTTGATCCAACAAAGGTGTACATGTTTAGGTACGGTTACTCATATCTAAATGAAGTCACTTTTCATTTGTGTGTAACAAGCTAAGTTCGATCTAAAGGTTGAAAGATACTAGCTTGAGTCTAATTAGGTTTTCATCTAACAGTGAATATTGAATGCTTTGTTACCAAGGTAACATTAATTAAACCCTGATTTGAAGACTATATAAAGGAGAACTCTAGCAACTGGGAAACCTAATCCCCGCACCTCCTGTGTGATACTAGTTGCGACTAGAGTCGATTCTCCTTTAACCTTAGGTTTTTCCAAAAGCCAGTAGGTTAACGACTTGAAGACTTCATTGGGATTGTGAAGCCATACCCAACTATTTTCTCTGTAGTTGCTTGTTCTGGTCTTTCCCTATTCTATCATGTTGAGTACTATCTTCTCTAAGATTTTCTCGAGATTAATTCTCCGATAGGCAAGATAAAAAGTAGTCACAAACATCTTCGTCTCGTCGTTTGTGATTCCACAATATTTTGTTTCGCTACCATACAATTAAGATTATTGTGAGGTGATTGATATTTCTAGGCTGTTCTTCGGGAATATAAGTCCGGTATATCAATTGGTTCCTGTTCACCTTGATTTATCAAAAGATGGAACAAAACTCATAGGTATATCTGTGGGAGACAGATTTATTTATTCAATATACTTTTCTGTGCGAGACATATTGGTTTATCAAGTCTTCGACTTCGGGTCATAGCAACTCTTAGTTGTGGGTGAGATCAGCTAAGGGAATCAAGTGCGCAGAATCCGGCATGGTTTTAAAGGCGTAAGGAACGCGATTGTACCTTGATTAGTGTGAGATTGGTTAGGGCTCAACTACATTCCAGTCCGAAGTTAACTTGGAGTATGCTAGTGTCTGTAGCAGCTTAATAGAGTGTGGTGTTCAAATCTGGACTAGGTCCCGAGGTTTTTCTACATTTGCGGTTTGCTCGTTAACAAATTTATGGTGTCTGTGTTAGTTCTTTTCCGCATTATATTTGTTTATAAAATTGAAATATCACATGCATGTTGTGCGTAAGTTCAATCAATTATGAATCTAACCTTTGGTTGTTGATTATATTGATTGACACTTGGATATTGGTTTTTGATACCGTCCAAATTATTTCTTATATTCAATCAGGCTCGCAAATTCCTATTTGTTGATTGCAGATTGAATCGAGAAATAGATTTATAACTCTTGGATATACTTTTCTTAAGATTGAGTCTGACTGTCTAGTTGATTATCTTGAAAGTATATTGGAGTTTTTCCATACAGTTTGCTAAGCGAAATATTGGGTGTGGTTGTTATACCTCCACTTTTTTCATATTCTCTGATTAAAGTCTTTTCCATGAATATTAATTCTCTTGTGTTCTAAACTCACGTTTATTGAGGAAGAATGCATTAATATTCAAAGAATAATTTTTGCCATAGATAAGGAAGAAAATTACGGTTTTGAAAATTGTTGTGTGCTCTCTAAAAGAGTGTTTTCTACCCTCAAAAATTTGTGTTCAAAACCTCTTAGGAAAACGGATCCCGTACCATCGGAAGGTACACTTATCTTTCGTTCGTGACTGTATGAAAACCCTAATATCCAAAACAGGTCACGAACCGACCGCCATCCCATAGAATACCTCCTTACAAACCCCTTTATATAACTTAACTCGTGATTGAGTAATTCTCATCCAAGGTTCCGCACCCAAGCATGTCTCCTATGTCACGAATTCTTGAAAGCATGGAGAAAGCTCTTATTTGCGATGGTATTGAAACAAGCACTACACGAAATCAGGGAATTTGTAACGCCCGATTTTGTAACGGATTTTTTTTAAGTAACGTTGCATCGACATTGGTAACTTTGTAACATTGGATAATCGTGGCAATAATTGGTATCTGTAACAGAGTTTCGGGAGGGTTGTAGGTAATTACCTTCCTATCCTCAACTTAAATTGCCAAGTTTCATTGTTACCCTCTATTACTACTATTAGCGCCTCTATTACTACTATCAGCTCCCAATTTCATCTCACACTCAAGGGCTACCCAGCCTCCCAACGATTCTGGCTTTTTCTCTAACATTTTTTTCCCATTATAACTCTTCATTTTAATTACCGAAAATCAGAAAACAAAATTAAAATCCGAAAACAAAATTAAAATCATTTGAAATTAGTTTTTTATTCAATATGTATGAAAGTTGGGTGGTAGATAAACAACTTAATATTTTGATAGAAAAACGGTTGAGACATTACTACATCATATTTTTCACCCCCATTTATTTCACATCTCACCGACTACTTGGTATATCCCTGCACCGCCATCGATTTCACCAGAAAATTCATCAGATTTAATTTGAGATTCAGTTGCAGGAAGCTTCGTCAACAAAATTGATTCAACCAATTCTTCTGTGACTCGTCGATTTCATTAAAGATTTAAGCTTAATCGAGTTATCACAGAAGGATTGAGTTTGATTAAGATTTCTGAATCTATCGATTCTCCTGGGTTATCTTTAGCTAATTATTAAGGTATTTCTTTTATTGTTTTCTTAATCTGACAGTTTCTCAACATCTGGGGTTTATTAGTTTTTGAAATTGATGTTGTTGTGAATTTTATTCTATTGTGGTGTGTTGATAAATCAGTGATATTTTTAGGTTTAGTTGATAAACTTAGGTTACTAAGACATAATACTTTACTTGTTTGCAGGATGTTAAATTTTGTGGATAAGTCTTGGATGCGTATGACAAACATTTATAGCCCAGAATACAGAGAAGGGGTTAGAAAATTCATTGATTTTGCAATGTAAATGGTACTTGTGCAAAAACGTGTGCTTACCCTTGTAGAAAGTGTGAAAACAGACATCGACTTGGATTCTCGATTCTTAGGACCCATATGTATGAGCATGGTGTCGACAAGACATACACCACCTGGAGCTTACATGGTGAGAGAAAGGATGGTGCTTCAACAAGTCGTTCTAAGGGGAAGGTCGTAGTCGAAGAAACACTTGATAAGCAATCAGATTGTTTGAATTTGAATGCTTTTATTGACTCTTCCTTTGGTATTCATCATGAACATGATGGAACACAAATTGGAGAATCACCTTTAGAAAATCCAGATATCGAGAAGCGTTATAATAGGTACAAACCGTTAGCGGCAGAGAAGTTATACCATTCATGTGAAAACAATCTTACAATCCTCTCTGCTATGGTAGAACTGCATAATGTGAAGAAAACTTATAAAATTTTGGGTAACTGTGTCAATAGTTTGTTGGATTTGTTAAGAGAGTGGCTTCCGAAACCTAACAAGTTGCCCAAAAACTATGATGCTATGAGGTCAATGCTTAAGGATATGGGGATGAAAGCGAAGGTTATTCATGCTTGTGAGAATCATTGTATTCTGTATTACGAGGAGAATGAGGATTTAAAAGAGTGTCCGGTATGCAAAACTCCGAGGTTTAAGTTGAAAGCTACCAAAGATGGTCTTGTGGTGACAAATGAGCCTTGCAAATTGCTGAGATACTTTCCTATAGACGAAAAACTAAATAAAATGTATTCTCTATCTTGGATATCAGACACAATGCTGCGGCACGATCGAGCGCAAGTTTCATCTGAATATATGCGTCATCCAATCGATTCATCTCAGTGGGCACAAATTAAAATGAAGTTTCCGTTGTTTGCAGCGGAAGGAAGAAATGTTTGGCTTGGAATATCAACAGATGGGTTTAATCCTCATGGTGTACAGAATTTGAGTTGGAGTTGTTGGCATGTGATACTTGTGGTTTATAATCTTCCGCCTTCTATGTGTATGAAGTCTAAATTCCAAATGATGACTCGGTTGATACCTGGGCGCAAGTCACCGGGTCAAGACATTGATGTTTTTTTGCGGCTGCTGGTCAACACGCTAAAAAAACTTTGGCATCAAGGTGTACAAGCTTTTGATTCTTTGAAAAGGGAGTATTTTACTTGAAAGAAACTTTGATGTTTGGCATTCATGACTTGCATGCTCAAGGTGTTTTAAGTGGATGTACCACTCATGGATACTGTGCGTGTGTTTGCTGCGCAGACGAAACTCGAAGTACTCATCTAGGTTACGGCAGCAAGATTGTATACACTAACTATTGTATATTCCTTAAGTCAAGGCACCTATTTAGGGATGGGACTCTTTTGGGATTAGAGAGAAATGAGAATAAAAGTGCACCGCTGAGACTAACAGGAGCGCAGTCGCTTGAGAAGTTGGTCGATGTTCAATATGAACCTAGTAAGTTAGTGGTTCGCAAGACAGGTAAACGAAAGAGATATCAGTCTGATGAAGAGGAAGGTGATTCTGAGCTTGTCACGGGTGATTTCTTCAAGAAGTGTATTCTTTTGGAACTTGAGTCGTATTATGCCTTGAATATACGGCATTGTGTCGACGTAATGCACACAGAAAAGAACGTCATGGAACACATTATCTACACTATCTTTTATAAGGATAATAAGGCTATTGTTGCATGGAATAATCGTGACAAATTGAAGGAGAATAAACTACACTGTGGAGAGTGGAAAGAGAATAAAAAAAGAAAGGAGTAGAGATGGTTCCGCTGTTTGTTTTGAGCAAAAAAGAGAAAACCGATTTTTGTCAGATTCTTAAAGATCTGAAAGTTCCCACAGGCTTTTCGTCGAATATAAGTAAAAATGTAAATATGGAGCAATTGAACTTGAGAAGATTGAATTCACATGACTACCATGTGATTATGGGGTACTTATTACCTGTTCTGCTTCAACATGCCTTTCCAGGAGAGAAAGACTTGCGTATTGCGCTTCAACAAGTCAGTTTGTATTTTAGAATTTTGTGTTCAAAGGTGGTTAGCAGAGAGTATCTAAACCAAGCTAAGTGGATGATTGCAGAGGCCATGTGTGTGCTCGAAAAGTATTTCCCAGCTGGATTTTTTGATATAAGCGTGCACAACATGGTTCATTTGGCTGACGAGGCCTTAGTTTGTGGACCTGTTAGGTATCGATAGATGTACCCATTCGAAAGGTGAATTGCTATTTTACCATTTTTCCTTTATTTTTATTTATTTTTGTTGTTTTTGTACTGAAATTTACACGTACATACTGAATCAGGGCAATGAAGGAGTGCAAAAACATCCCAAATAACAACAGATACATTAAAGGGTCAATTACGAAGTCTACTGAAATGGATGTCTGTGTTAGATTTGCCATGGAGCACATGAAAAATTCCAATCAAGGAGGTCACAAAGAAAATTTCGATCCATTCTTAAAGGATGAACATGAATTCAGCGATGTGGGTTATGTGCTTGATGAAAAGTCAGTTCAGGTGAGACCTATTCAGTGGATGCAGATACGTCGATGGGTAATTTTTCTGAATAATCCATAAGGTCTCGATGTTTATTACAGGTATTGGTTGGCCGTGTTTTGTTTGTATGTGGATAATGGGTTATTCTATTTAGATTTTAATACTACGTATGCTAAATGCATGGATTATTGTGAGAATTGTGAAGCTGATGGGGTTGCAATTGAGGAAGTCGAGATGCAAACCAAGTTCCTTAGTTGGTTGTATGAAAAGGTTTGTATTGGCGCTTCTGTTTGTTAGCGTAGTAATGATGCAGTATGTTGATGTGTTGATTTTCTTTTCACTTTCATATATCAGAAGATAAAATGGATAAAGATTTGTGGCGTTATGTTATAGGTTCAGTGTCTCAGAAAGAGTACAAAATATACCGTGTGAATGGATTTAGTTTTTGTTCCCAAGCAAACCAGGAAAAGGATAAGATCCATGAAGGTGGTGTTACCGTGGTTGCATCGACCACTTTTAGGAGCTCGAAAAG
Organism: Papaver somniferum; assembly: GCF_003573695.1. Taxonomy (NCBI): domain Eukaryota; kingdom Viridiplantae; phylum Streptophyta; class Magnoliopsida; order Ranunculales; family Papaveraceae; genus Papaver; species Papaver somniferum. The sequence goes on from NC_039365.1 coordinate 67,800,554, forward strand.
GGACAAAAGACCTGTTACTAACTTAACCCGGTGGTATGGGGTGACCAGACAAATCCTAAAGTTGAACTATGGTACATTTGAAGAAACTGTCTTCTAGTGTGATTAGGTGAAGGTAGAGAATGGAACAAAGATCTGTCAGTATTCAGATTTTTCTTTGGTAAATCTTTCAAGATTGAAAAGCCATACAAATATTTCGGACGAGCCCGTGATTCTCACTGAAGAGGCTGCCCAAGTTTTCTACTCCAGAGACGTGAAACATCCAGATTAGTAGGTTGTTATTCATACGCCGAGACGAATGATTGCAGATGTGGAAAAAGCAGAGATACCAGGTCGCGACAATTTTCAAGATATTTTAGAAGAGGAACCACATCTACATAAATTGTTGGAGCAAAAGTGTCTACCTAGATCAAAGAAATGAAAAATCTCCAATGTATGTGCGATCAATAAGTTTCCTGTATAATGCTGGTCTTGAATGTATGCAGATTCCAATTGCAAGATACTATGCATTTGATCATATTAATGCTGGTCTTGAATAACAATTTGTTGTTCCCCCCCCCCCCCATTTTTACACATATTTGCTTACAAAATCCCTGTGTAAGTTACTTTATTGTTTCCGCCCCACTTTTTAGCCTCCCTTAAGTTAGAAGATGTTGTTTCCACCTAATATCTCCTTTTATCACCACCAAACAAGCACTCCCTTTCCCAATAAAATCATCTTCTTTGGGAAAGTAGTTTATGTTTTCTACTCAGAGACAAAAAGCCAGCAGTTATTAGTTTCTCTTCAATAGTTCAGAAGCTGAAGTAAGTGGGAAAACAACAGCAAAATCATCTTCAATTTTAGTTGCTTCTGAATCTTTGAATAAACCATACTCTTCAATCTTCATCTACACAGGTATGGGGTTGTATTTTTTTAAGTGTTGTTTTTCTTCATCTTCCTCTGCATGATTGCATAAAAATGAGTTCTCTTTTTAATGATCCTTTTTTCTTTGTTGCAAAGAGAATGCAGAGAAGTGTAATAGCACTTAATATACTATTTTAATTTTTTTTGTTACTCTGTTTTGTGGTAGCATATCTAGTGGGAACAATTTGTTTATGTTGGTGGTGTGTGATTGATTTAAGAATTAAGTGAAATCATGATATGGGTTTTGTTTGAATTATATTATTCTACTATACAGATGCGTTTGATTTAAGTTTTGTGGTGGTTATTAACTTTTTTTTTCTAGGGTTTGATCTGTTTTTTGAGTGAAAATGCAGATTATTTCTGTTGTTGTTTCTAGGATTTGATCTGTTTTTGAATGAAAATGAAAATTGTTGTCTCTCTTGCAATGTATTTGGTTATGTTTAACACCAAAGTAATTGTTTTGCAGCAATACTTTTTATACACTGATGTATGGCGTCAAGGAGGAGCTGCAATCCTGATTCGTCACATGAGAGGGAGAGAGACAAGAAAAGAAAGAAGCCTAAGGTCTGTTGTTCGGATGATGAACCAGAGGCAGGAAGCTCCAAGGATCCTCTTGTTGAATCTTATAAACTGATTGAGCTCATGACCCCTGAAAAGTTGAAACAGCTCCAGAAGCGTGTGAACAACTTCGTCGCATGTCATGAAATAAGGGTCAAAGTTAAAGAGGATGACGCGGCACGCCAGAGGAAGGCTGCTGAAGAAGCTGCTTTGCAAGAGGAGTATGACAAGTTCAGAGACGAACAAGTTCGTCGTGCACATGCATTACTTGCAACAAGTATGCCACGATATCCTCCACAAGTAGATTTACTAGCCTCTGATGTTGAATCTGAGGCTGAACCAGATTGGGAACCTTTTCAGCATGTGCCTGAGCCATACTCACCAGATGAGGAGGTAGAGCAGCTCGCGCGGGCTGATTTGGAGGAAGAAATAGAAGCAGGCAATTGGAATGACTTTCTCATGGGGCATGTTGATCCAAAAGAGGAGGACTATGCTCAAGCACTAGTGAATGTTGAAGATAACGACGATGATGATGAAGACTATGAGGAAGATGAGACAAGTGAAGTCATCGACGAAGGTGAAGATGAGGAAGAAGAGGATGAAGATAAAGATGAAGAAGATGAATCTGAGGAACATAATGGATATGACTTGTATGAGGAAGATTCTACAGATGATGATGAATGAGGAGATTGTTCTAACTGCTGATGGATGAACTAACTTTTTGCAGGTTTGTTTTGGTATATATATATACTTAGTGGTGATACCTAGGGGTATATTTTTTGGTTTATTTTTTGGTACATGGTTAACAAAACAGACCAATTGCTATGTGGATGATACGACGATTGTATATTTTTTGTTCAGAGATCGCTATGTGGATGTGATCTCTGTTTTTCTATTTTCCTGTAGCACACCCTTTGAAGACATTTTGTGTGTGCTATGTAAAACAGATATATATATATTTGTTATTATATACATGTGTGTGCATGTGTGATTGTGATTGTTAAAAATGAAATGGACCTGTTCCGGCAAGGGTATTTTATGACTTTTTGAAATCAAGGAAAATTTTATGCGCCTGTTCCAGCAGGGGTATTTTCGTATTTTTTGAAATCACCGAAAATTTTGATGCACCTATTCCGTCAGGGGTATTTTCGTAAATTTGAAATCAAGGAAAAAATTTATACTCCTGTTCCGCCAGGGGTATTTTCGTAATTTTGAAACCACCGAAAATTTTGAAACCACCGAAAATTTTGATGCACCTGTTCCGTCAGGGGTATTTTCTTAAGTTTGAAATCAAGGAAAATTTTATGCTCTTGTTCCACCAGGGATATTTTCGTAATTTTGGAATCACCGGAAATTTTGATGCACTTGTTCCGTCAGGGGTATATTCGTAAATTTGAAATCAAGGAAAATTTTATGCGCCTGTTCCGGCATGGGTATTTTCGTAATCTTGAAATCCCCGAAAAATTTGATGCACCTGTTCCGTCAGGGGTATTTTTATAAATTTAAAATCAAGGAAATTCGATGCACATTTTCCGCCAGGGGTATTTTCGTAATAGGTTGCAGTTTCATCCAATCTGATATATTTCACATCTCAAAACTCACCTGGACGAGAACATCGGGTCTGTATATGGTAATCTTGCAACCTGAGTTCAATAAAGTTTCATCCAATCTGATATATTTGTGTTTGAGGGTGAAAATGGTTTCGGCTGATTTTGGTAATTTCGGGTGTGTGGGTGAGAAACAAATTTAAACCCTAAACAATGTAGCAAGGGAGTACTTTAGATTCGAGAGATCAATCTGTACAAATCCAGCCTAAACCAAGAAATGGCCGTTCCAGACTTGGTTCGGTCACAAAGTGAAGGAGAAGGGTTGGTTTTGGGGAGGGAGTCGAAGAGAGTGTTAAGACCAGAATAGTCGATTCTGGAAGAGTAGTTGTTTTACGACTTGTATCAGAAAGTGGGAAGCTAACAGATGGGAAAGCTAGCAAATTTTTTTCTGAGTGTTGTATGCTCCTGACCAGAACTCGTTGTTCGGTGGAAATAGGTAAGACCTATTTATACGTCGAAGTGAAACGTACTATGGTCTCGTAAGAAATGGAAAACAAATGAGTAAATGAGAGGAGGTGGTAACTGGTAACGTCTGGAATTGATGTTCCATAAAAGAAAGCGTTTTACCATTACTCCCTGTATTTACTAACCGCCTCATCCTTATGACACTGTCTTGTAATGGGAGTAGTGTACGCCGCACGTTGTAAACCGCCAAACCAATACCCAATGAGCATCCCCCAGTTTGTGACATGTGTTGATGTCCCAAGTGTTTTCATGGAAAACATGTAGCATGTTGCTGTTGTCTGGCAAGTTGAGCTTGGGAGACTTGTCGGCTCGGTGGTGACCTTCGACATTCGAGATTTTGCATCTAAGATTGAAGGGTGGCCGTTGATTGTCGCACGCCTTCGTTTTGGCAGCCGTGAAGGGAAGGCCAGCATGGCATGGCTTAGGCGCAACAAGATGGATAGCGCGGCATGCCATTGGCACATGTGGCATGGTCGGCATGCCTTGGCATGTTTTAGGCGCGACCAAACTAGGGTTTTGGCGTTGGGACAAAGGTTACCATGCGTTGGTTGGTGACCTTGGACAGCTGAGATTTGCATCTAAGATGTAAGGGTGACCGTTGATTTTCACACGCCTTCGTTTTGGAAGTCGTGAAGGGAAGGCTGGCATGGCATGGCTTAGGCGCGGCAAGGTGGCTGGCGTGACATGCCATTGGCACATGTGGCATGGTCGGCATGCCTTGGCATGTTTTAGGCACGGCCAAACTAGGGTTTTGGCGTTGGGCCAAAGGTTACCATGCGTCGGTTGGTGACCTTGGATGGCTGAGATTTGCATCTAAGATGGAAGGGTGGCCGTTGATTGTCGCACGCCTTCGCTTTGGAAGCGGTGAAGGGAAGGCCGGCATGGAATGGCTTAGGCGTGGCAAGGTGGCTGGCGCGGCATGCCATTGACACATGTGGCATGGTCGGCATGCCTTGGCATGTTTTAGGCGCGGACAAACTAGGGTTTTGGCGTTGGGCCAAAGGTTACCATGCGTTGGTTAGTGACCTTGTACGGCTGAGATTTGCATTTAATATGGAAGGGTGGCCGTTGATTGTCGCACACCTTCGTTTTGGAAGCCGTGAAGGGAAGGCCGGCATGGCATGGCTTAGACGCGGCAAGGTGGCTAGCGTGGCATGCCATTGGCACATGTGGCATGGTCGGCATGCCTTGGCATGTTTTAGGCGCGGCCAAACTAGGGTTTTGGCGTTGGGACAAAGGTTTCCATGCGTTGGTTGGTGACCTTGGACGGCTGAGATTTGCATCTAAGATGGAAGGGTGACCGTTGATTTTCGCACGCCTTCGTTTTGGCAGCCGTGAAGGGAAGGCCGGCATGGCATGGCTTATGCGTGACAAGGTGGCTGGCGCGACATGCCATTGGCACATGTGGCATGGTCGGCATGCCTTGGCATGTTTTAGGCGCGGCAAAACTAGGGTTTTGGCATTGGTCCAAAGGTTACCATGCGTCGGTTGGTGACCTTGGATGGATGAGATTTGCATCTAAGATGGAAGGGTGGTCGTTGATTGTCGCGCGCCTTCATTTTGGCAGCCGTGAAGGGAAGGCCGGCATGGCATGGCTTAGGCGTGGCAAGGTGGCTGGCGCGGCATGCCATTGGCACATGTGGCATGGTCGGCATGCCTTGACATGTTTTAGGCGCGTCCAAACTAGGGTTTTGGCATTGGGCCAAAGGTTACCATGCGTTGGTTGGTGACCTTGTACGGCTGAGATTTGCATCAAAGATGTAAGGGTGGCCGTTGATTGTCGCACACCTTCGTTTTGGCAGCCGTGAAGGGAAGGCCGGCATGGCATGGCTTAGGCACGACAAGGTGGCTGGCGTGGCATGCCATTGGAACATGTGGCATGGTCGGCATGCCTTGACATGTTTTAGGCGCGGCCAAAGGTTACCATGCGTTGGTTGGTGACCTTGGACAGTTGTTATTTGCATCTAAGATGGAAGGGTGGCCGTTGATTGTCGCACGCCTTCGTTTTGGCAGCCGTGAAGGGAAGGCCGGCATGGCATGGCTTAGGCACGGCAAGGTGGCTGGCGCGGCATGCCATTGGCACATGTGTTGCGGCTGGCATGGTTGGCATGCCTTGGCGTGGAGACGTGGATGGCATGGCTTGCCATTGGCACGGTGGTGCGGCTGGCATGGTTGGCATGCCTTGGTGCGGAGACGTGGCTGGAAAGGTTTGCCATTGGAACGGTGATGCGGCTGGCATGGTTGGAATGTCTTGCACGGAGACGTGGCTGGCGTGGTTTGCCATTGGCACGGTAGCATGAGAATTATGGTTTGACATAGATGATGTCGGTCAATGTTAAGGGTTCTGTCGTGGAACATGACACATAAAAAAAAGAAAAAAAAAAAGAAGGTACCCTGGTAATTCTTACGTAAGCATGCTGATTGGTCTAATAAATGCGTTAATGGTTATAGTGACGTCATGTCAGATGTGCGTTTTTACGATTTTAACCCTAAGCTAAAAACCACCATCAACATTAAGTCCCCTGCTTAGCTCGGAACGGGAGCATTGTTGTGAGGTAATCATAAGCTGGTGACATGCGAGGACAAAAATCGAAGCGACAAGTCGTGAAAAGATGGTCAAGAAGGCCCGACTAACCTTTTTCGAGAGGTAAGGAGAGTTTGGTGATTTTCGTGTTCGGCGGCCTTGCATAGATTCTACTTGTGGTGTAGACTGTGAGGTGGTTAGATGAAGATCGTCGGCTTAGTCTGGTCATGCGCCGTCTTGGCTGGGTTAGGGAACACTGAGGCGTTGGCTTGGCGAGTTGTTGGTGTGGTTTGGAAGAGAGCTGTTAGTGCAGACTTGGCGCGGATGTTGGCACGGCGTGACTTGGGCGTTGGCATGGCGTGGCTTGGGCGTTTGCATGGCGTGTTGATACCGTGAAGCTTTCCTTTGTGTGCCTGGTTGCCTCTTTCCACACGTAGTTCGAATAAGAAATCCTTTCCTTATTCAAATGACAAAGTATCACACTCTCGTGTCTCCTTTGTTTGGCTTTCATTAGGGTATTGGTGAGGGGTTTCGTTCGAGGCTGATTTCTCGGCCATGATACAAACACGTTATGTTTACTCAGCCTTTATTTCTCTTTCTTCCTTTAGGGTTTCCACGGTATTTATGCCGGAGAAGCGGCATCGTCTTCCCCATTTTACAACAGAGATTTCCTCTTGTTGAGTCTGTATCTCTTCATCATGTCAATCAGAAGTGAATCATCCTCGAGCCAGCTAGATCCTCTAGTAAAACGCGTGAGGCCTGACTCTTGCAACAATTCCCCCATCCGGGTCACTCGAGTCAAGAAGATTATACCGGTATGTTTTCATCGACCGACAAATGTTTCATTGTTTGCTGATGAATGACAAAAGTTTTTTCTTCTGTGTAGAGATATCCTGTCGGAGCATGCGTCACCATCATTGATGAGGATGATTTGGTTACCCCTTTTCCTTAGAGCCCGATCCCACCAACCGCTGCAGATTTGGAGAACGCAGACTTAGGAATTTCTTGTCATGAGTATCCCAATGCAGGTTAGTCGTTCGGAACCCGCATGAGGTGTCTCTCCTTTAATTACCGAAACGTCGGTGGGTTTTTGGTGCGAAAAGAATTCGTGACTCTTTACACAAAGATATGGAGGATATATGGCCACATCGCCACTAGGAGTGTGGTGCAATATTGTTCGTCTGCTTTAGTTTCCACAGTAAATTGTCTCTTGCCAATGGTCGCCGAAATGGAAAGTATGTCTATACGTGCTGTCGCGGAACCAACTATTCAAAAGTGGGAGAACATGGTGTCTACCTGTGAATCCCTGAAGTTCAACATTAGCTGGTTGCGACATCGTCTTAATATTGTGAAGGTCGACAGAGCCGGTATTCTTGTTGGCGTGGTTCCTGCTACGAAAGCTATTCTGGAAGAGGAGAAAGCTCTGGCGATGGAGTCACAGAAGGTGGAAGAGTCAATACGTAACTTGAAGAGTAGGACTGAAAGGTATCAAAGCCGGTTAAAGATGATGCTTTCGAGGGATTACAATCTGTTGGATGGGATTTTCTGTGTTATGTAGTTGCGAGATGCTTGGTTTCTTTCTGAGTATTGAACATGTTTTTGCCCCCTTTTTTTTGCATCGGTTTTTTTGTTTTTTGAAAGAATAAGAGAATTTTATTGATTCACTTCAATCAAACAAAGGAAAAGAACTTGATAATTTAGATGTGGAAGAAAAGTGGAAAGATGCCTGGCTATCCGTGTTTGTGATATGGCGGGGCGCGAGGTGGTGGTCAGGCGTAGTATGCCTTAAGCCACTTTCGATTGATGACTGCTCCCAATTTTCCTCCGTCTTATTTAATGACCTTGTAGTACCCACTGTTGTACGCCTTGTGACTATATAAGGCCCTTCCTACTTTGCGGAGAATTTTGGTGCGGACTCGTCTTGTTGGATGTGTTTGGCAGTCTTCAGTACCAAATCTCCCACTTGAAAAACCCGAGGCTTCACTGTTTTATTATATGCTCTGGAAACCCTATTTCTGTATGCTCGTGCGTGCTCTTCTGCCTTGGATCTTCTGGAATCTATAGTGTCCAATTCTGCTACTCTGGCGCTCAATGCTTCAGCTTCATCTCATCGAACTCCACTTGCTTCGGCAATCCTAGCTGATGGGATTTTAACTTCTGCTGGTAGATGACGTTTGCGCCGTAAACGAGAGAGTAGGGAAAGGCACCAGTGGAACTTCTTGGTGATGTCCGATACACCCAGAGTTCCATTGGCAGTTGCTCGTGCCATGTCCGAGGATTATCGTGCATTGTTCAACTGAGGATTCAGATCAGAGTTTTGTTAGTACTCTCAGCCTGTCCGTTCCCTTGGGGGTAGTACACGGTGGAGAAGACTTGCCTAATTCCATATTCTTCGAGTAATTCCCGTACTTGCTTGTTTGCGAAAGGAGTGCCATTGTCGGTGATGATGTGTTTAGGCACGCCAAATCGGCAGATAATGTACTTCTTAATGAATGCCGCGATTGTGGATCCATTAGTCCCTCGTAAAGGTATGGCTTCGACCCATTTGGTGAAATATTCAGTTGCTGTTATTATCTACTCGTGATGCTTTGAGGACGGCGGGTTGATCTTTCCAATGATGTCGAGCCCCCAGCTGTAAAAGGGACACGGACTGCTTATTGAATGCAGGGGAGTTGATGGTACATGGATAAGGTTTCCGTGAATTTGGAATTTTTTGCACCTCTAGACGAAAACAACTGCATCATCCTCCATAGTTGGCCAGTAGTATTTCTCGTGTATCTGAAGGAATAATTTCCGTTTTCCTTGATGTTCGCCTTCGTGCATCTCTTTCAGCATGATTGGGATTTCTGCTTCGTTCAAACATCGTAGCAAACTTCCTCCAAAGATTTTGCGATATAAGATTCCTCCGTGGAATACCAATCTCTCGGACCTTTGTTTTATCTTGACTGCCTCCTTCTTATTGGTGGGGAGCATACCGTCACGAAGGTAACGGGTGTATGGCTCCTGCCAGTCCCCAGCGTGACCAATATTGAAAACTTCTAATTGAAGCGGCGACGCTTGACAGTTAGAACAGGTTCTTTGAAGTAACCGATATTGAGCCTCCATTTCTGGCCAGTAGTAGCCAAGGCGTTGCAAACGGCGATAGAGTGTTACCACTAATGTTTGCCCGCAGACTTCAACATGGACGCGGTTGAGTTGTTGTTGTGCTTCTCCCTCTCCGAGGCATCTTGACAAGGAACCGTCTGGGTTTCGATGGTACAACACCCCTCGGAGCGTGAAGAAATTTTGTAAGGTTTTGAGACTGACCTTTCCCTGGGAAAGCGAGCTGTTAAGCTCTTGGATAATTGGTGTTCTCCAGTCGCCGACTTCATCCTCTTCGGGTTGTGAAAGCCATGTTGAAGCCACAGTTCGTCTTTTCACTGTCAGGGTTTTCTCAAAACCTTCAAATTGCAGTTTCGATGCTAGCGTGGCTAGGCAATCAGCGTGTCGGTTGCCGCTGCGCCCAATATGTGTTATGGTCGCATCGGCGAAGTAGTTTAGTAGTTTTTGTGCCTCGGCTCTGTATGGGGGCCGAGGTTACTTACTTCAGTCCGTATACTCCGTTCACTTGGTTGACAAGTAATTTAGAATCCCCTCTTATTTCCAGACGTGCGGCTCCATCTTGTTTATCCAAGGACAGCCCGATGAGAAAGGCTTCATATTATGCTGAATTGTTGGTGCAGGGGAAATCTAGCTTGAAGAAGTCCGAAGAGACTTCACCAGCTGGGGATACTAAAACCACACCTTCTCCTCCAGTGTCGTTGTTAGAGGTAGCGGAGCGATCGAAGAATAGTAGCCACGTTTCTTCTTGGATGAAAGAGATTTCCGGAAAGTCTCCAGGGAGGTCCTCGTGTAGTGTCATGGTGCTCTCTCCCGGAAACGATGCTAGTAAATTCGCAACTGCTTTCCCTTTTATGGCGCTCGGGGAAGCGCATGTTATGTTGAACTCTGGCATTTGGAGGAGCCATTTGGCCGGCCTTCCTATCAGGGTCGGTTTTGAGAGGAGGAACTTCACAGGATCAGACTTAGATATCAGCACCACTTTATTAGAAAGTAAGTAATGCCTGAATTTCTGTATGGAGTGAATCAAAGCTAAGCACACTTTTTCCTCTTTGGGATATCTGAGTTTGACATCTTTTAAAGTTCGACTGAATTAGTAAATGGGATGCTCAATCCTTTCATCATCTTCTTGGGCGAGGAGAGCTCCGACAACAGTGTCACTAAAAGCAGTGTAGAAGTGTAGCGGTCTTCCTTGTATGGGAGATTTCATGATGGTTGCGGAAGATAACGTTTGCTGAATCTTCCAGAACGCCTCCTATTGTACTGTGGTCCAGACGAAGCTTGCTCCTTTCCTCAGCAAGGGAGTAAACGAAGCAACGAGTTGAGCCAATCCTGGTATGAAGCGGAGAATGTAGTTTATTTTACCCATGAAACTCTGGAGTTCTTTCACGGTTCGTGGTGGTGGCATCGTGAGGATAACTTGTGTTTTGACTAGGTCAACTTTAATTCCCTCGGCAGTCACCTGGAAACCTAGGAACTTTCCCGAAGAGACACCAAAAGCACACTTCAATGGGTTCATCTTCAGTTTGTACTCGCGACATCTTTCGGACACTTGCCGTAGAATCTCCGCATGGGCTGCCCGAATTTTTGACTTGACCATTATGTCATCTACATAATGTTCGACTTGCTTGTGCATCATGTCGTGAAAAATGGTGGTCATGGCGCGTTGGTATGTGGCACCAGCGTTTTTCAAACCGAAAGGCATCACAATGTAGTAAAAGTTTCAAGAGGAGTTCGAAAAGCCGTCTTACTTGCGTCGTGTTCGTACATCTTTATTTGGTTGTAGCCGTTGTATCCATCCATGAAAGAGAACATACAGTGTCCACTGGTGGCGTCTACCAGCATGTCGATGTTGGGGAGCGGAAAGTCATCTTTAGGACAACATTTGTTCAAATCTCTAAAATCGACACAACACCTGATATGGCCGTTCTTCTTTTTTACCGGGACTATGTTGGCCAGCCAAGTAGGGTGGTGAATTGGCTTGATGAAACCAGCCGCTAGTAGCTTTTGAATTTCTACCTTAATTTGTTCTTCCACATCATTCCTAAATTGTCTCATGGTTTGCTTGACCGGTTTGGATCCGGGTATCACGTGTAAATGATGAGTGACCAGCTTCTCATCTAAGCCAGGCATTTCCTCGTATGTCCATGCGAATACGTCTTCATATTCCTTGAGAAGGTTTACCATCTTTACGCGTTCGTTTTCGCACAGAGTCGATCTGATCAAGATGGGTCGCGGGGATTCTTCACTCTCGATATTAACAACCTCAAGTTCGTCTGTGGTAGAGTTGGTCCCGTCTTGTAGCTGTCGTGGTGCATCAGGTACTTCCTCCTGCGGTGCATTACTGTGATTGCGTTCCATTGGGCGGAGAGACTGTGTGGTAGTCTCTCCTATTAATTGGTAACAGCGGCGTTGATATACGGTTTTTCCTTTTTCATCATGGCCCATGATAAAATCCCATTCTCGCTTGGTAGGGTGCGAGTCAAATTCTGGCTTGGCAGGTGGGGGCCGACGTGTCTCTCTTCCGAAGGGGTGATGTGAGATCGGGTTTCTCCGTGAAACGGTGCAAGACCATAGGTTTCTTCAATGGTCGTCCACTTTGGTAGTGGGGTTTGGTGAGTCTTGTTGGTTATGGCCTGCGGGCCCTTCCTTGGCTCAAAAATCTCCATGCCGCAGATTGGCGCATATGGAGATAACGACACAGCTACGCGGACGACTTCTCCGTTCAGCATGGTTTTCAAGCATTGGTGATACGTCGAAGGAATAATTTTGTTATCCTGGAGCCATGGTCTTCCCAGTATCATGTGGTAATCTGGTTCCTTTTCGATTACCTCGAACCTCACTTTTGACTGGACGGGTCCTACTGATAGATTCAGGTTGATGTACCCATACGTGCTGGTTTGGTTGACTTCGAAATCGTTCATTGTAGTGGAATGTCGCACGACTTCGTTAGGTTGTACCCTGACCGTTATGAGTGTCCTGAGGGTAACAACGTTGGAGGATGCTCCTGTGTCGATGAGAGCCCTTTTGAATTCCACGTCCTTGATACGGGCCGTGACGTGTAGGGCCCGGTTATGTCCTTCCTCTGCCATCATGTCGTCGTCGGTAAACGTGACATTGTTGATGGACATCTCTGGCGTTCTTGATGTTTCCAAGCGTGAAGGAACCAGGGACGCATTTAACGCTATTCGATTGATGGAGGTGAATGTCTCCATCCGTTGATCTCTTGAAAGATGTAAGAGTTCACATAAACTTTCCACCAGTAAAGCCGCTTCCTAGCCTACTGGTTTCCGATTGGTAGTGAAGCTGTTGACTTGGGAGTGATCGTCTGGGATGTTAGTCCCCAGTGCGGGAGTTTCTCGGGCAAGTGGATCGTTCAACTCCGCCGTTAAATTGATGAGGAAGTCCAGTATGATGTTAATCGCTTCTTTCATCAGATCCATGTTCTTGGTGTGGATCTCCTGAATCCGTGCCAAGTCGGTTATCCTCGGAATTCCTTCTTCGATTGCGTTATTGGATATTGTGTTGGGAGAAGGAATATTGCCGTTCGCCCGAATGGAACTTGAGGACACGGATTCAGCCCTAAAACCGACCATCTTCCTGAGTTAGAGAAACGTATTCTGAAATTGGTATTGGAACCGAGAGATTGAGCTCCCACTGTGGTCGCCAATTGTTTGAGGGTGAAAATGGTTTCTGCTGATTTTGGTAATTTCGGGTGTGTGGGTGAGAAACAAATTTAAACCCTAAACAATGTACCGCAAGGGAGTATTTTAGATTTGAGAGATCAATACGTACAAATCCGGCCTAAACCAAGAAATGGTCGTTCCAGACTTGATTCGGTCACAAAGTTAAGGAGAAGGGTTGGTTTTGGGGAGGGAAGCGAAGAGAGTGTTGAGACCAGAATAGTTGATTCTGGAAGAGTAGTTGTTTTACGACTTGTATCAGAAAGTGGGAAGCTAACAGATGGGAAAGCTAGCAAATGTTTTTCTGAGTGTTGTATGCTCCTGACCAGAACTCGTTGTTCGGTGAAAATAGGTAAGACCTATTTATACAAGTCGAAGTGAAACGTACTCTGGTCTCGTAAGAAATGGAAAACGGATGACTAAATGGAGGAGGTGGTAACTGGTAACGCCTGGAATTGATGTTCCATAAAAGAAAGAGTTTTACGATTACTCCCTGTATTTACTAACCGCATCATCCTTATAACACTTTCTTGTAACGGACGTAGTGTACACCCCACGTTGTAAACCGCCAAACCAATACCCAATGAGCATCCCCCAGTTTGTGACATGTGTTGATGTCTTGAGTGTTTTCATGGAAAACATGTAGCATGTTGCTGTTGTCTGGCAAGTTGAGCTTGGGAGACTTGCAGGATCGGTGGTGACCTTCGACGGTCGAGATTTTGCATCTAAGATGGAAAGGTGGCCGTTGATTGTCGCACGCCTTCGTTTTTGCAGCCATGAAGGGAAGGCCGGCATGGCATGGCTTAGGCGCGGCAAGGTGGCTGGCGCGGCATGCCATTGGCACATGTGGCATGGTCGACATGCCTTGGCATGTTTTAGGCGCGACAAAACTAGGGTTTTGGTGTTGGGACAAAGGTTACCATGCGTTGGTTGGTGACCTTGGACGGCTGAGATTTGCATCTAAGATGGAAGGGTGGTCGTTGACTGTCGCACGCCTTCGTTTTGGCAGCCGTGAAGGGAAGGCCGGCATGGCATGGCTTAGGCACGGCAAGGTGGATGGCGCGGCATGCCATTGGCACATGTGGTGCGGCTGGCATGGTTGGCATGCCTTGGCGCGGAGACGTGGATGGCATGGCTTGCCATTGGCACGGTGGTGCGGCTGTCATGGTTGGCATGCCTTGGCGCGGAGACGTGGCTGGCATGGTTGGCATGCCTTGGCGCGGAGACGTGGCTGGCAAGGTTTGCCATTGGCACAGTGGTGCGGCTGGCATGGTTGGCATTCCTTGGAGCGGAGACCTGGCTGGCGTGGTTTTCCATTGGCACGGTAGCATGAGAATTAGGGTTTGACATAGATGATATCGGTCAATGTTAAGGGTTCTGTCGTGGAACATGACACATAAAAAAAAGGTACTCTGGTATTTCTTACGTAGGCATGCTGATTGGTCTAATAAATACGCTAACGTTCATAGTGACGTCATGTCAGATATGCGATTTTACGATTTTAACCCTAAGATAAAAACCACCATCAACAATTTGACACCTCAAACCCACCTGGACAAGAACATCGGGTCAGTATAGGGTAATCTTGCAACCTAAGTTCAGTAATAGGTTGCAGTTTCATCGAATCCGATATATTTCACACATCAAACTTCACCTGGACGAGAACATCGAGTCTGTATATGGTAATCTTGCAACCTGAATTCAGTAATAGGTTGTTGTTTCATCTAATCTAATATATTTCACACCTCAAACCTCACTTGGACGATAACATCGGGTCTGTATATAGTAATCTTGCAACCTGAGTTCAGTAATAGGTTGCACTTTCATCCAATATGATATATTTCGCACCTCAAACCTCACCTGGACGAGAACATCGGGTCTATATTATAATCTTGCAACCTGAGTTCAGTAATAGGTTGCAGTTTCATCCAATATGATTTATTTCACACCTCAAACCTCACCTGGACGAGAACATCGGGTCTGTATATTATAATCTTGCAACCTGAGTTCAGTAGGTTGTAGTTTCATCCAATCTGATATATTTCATACCTCAAACCTCACCTGGATGAGAACATCGGGTCTGTATATGGTAATCTTGCAACCTGAGTTCAGTAATAGGTTGCAGTTTCATCCGATCTAATATATTGACACCTCAAACCTCATTTGGACGAGAACATCAGGTCTGTATATGGTAATATTGCAACCTGAGTTCAGCAATAGGTTGCAGTTTCATCCAATCTGATATATTTGACACCTCAAAACTCACCTGGACGAGAACATCGGGTCTGTATATGGTAATATCGCAACCTGAGTTCAGTAATAGGTTATAGTTTCATCCAATCTGATATATTTCATACCTCAAATCCCACCTAGACGAGAACATCGGGTCTGTATATGGTAATCTTGTAACCTGAGTTCAGTAATAGGTAGCAACTTCATCCAATCTGATATATTTCACACCTCAAACCGCACATGGACGAGAACATCGGGTCTGTATATGGTAACCTTGCAACCTGAGCTACGTAATAGGTTGCAGTTTCATCCAATCTGATATATTTCACACCTCAAACCTCACATGGACGAGAACATCGGGTCTGTATATAGTAGTCTTGCAACCTGAGTTCAGTAATAGGGGTTCAGTTTCATCCAATATGATATATTTCACACCTCAAACCTTACCTGGACGAGAACATCGGGTCTGTATATGGTAATCTTGCAACCAGAGTTCAATAATAGGTTGCAGTTTCATCGAATCTGATATATTTCACACGTCAAAT
This sequence comes from Papaver somniferum, assembly GCF_003573695.1. Taxonomy (NCBI): domain Eukaryota; kingdom Viridiplantae; phylum Streptophyta; class Magnoliopsida; order Ranunculales; family Papaveraceae; genus Papaver; species Papaver somniferum. The sequence continues at coordinate 67,816,168 of NC_039365.1, forward strand.
CCCACCTGGACGAGAACATCAGGTCTGTATATGGTAATCTTGCAACCTGAGTTCAGTAATAGGTTGCAGTTTCATCCAATCTGATATATTTTACACCTCAAACCTCACCTGGACGAGAACATCGGGTCTGTATATGATAATCTTGTAACCTGAGTTCAGTAATAGGTTGCAGGTTCATCCAATCTGATATATTTCACACCTCAAACCGCACCTGGACGAGAACATCGGGTCTGTATATGGTAATCTTGCAACCAGAGTTCAAAATAGGTTACAGTTTCATCCAATCTGATATATTTCACACCTCAAATCCCACCTGGACGAGAACATTGGGTCTGTATATGGTAATATTGCAACTTGAGTTCAGTAATAGGTTGCAGTTTCATCCAATCTGATATATTTTACACCTCAATCCTCACCTGGACGAGAACATCGGGTCTGTATATGGTAATCTTATAACATGAGTTCAGTAATAGGTTGCAGGTTCATCCAATCTGATATATTTCACACCTCAAACCGCACCTAGACGAGAACATCGGGTCTGTATATGGTAATCTTGCAACCAGAGTTCCAAATAGGTTACAGTTTCATACAATCTGATATATTTCACACCTCAAATCCCAACTGGACGAGAACATCGGGTCTGTATATGGTAATCTTGCAACCTGAGCTAAGTAATATGTAGCAGTTTCATCTAATCTGACATTTCACACCTAAAACCTCACCATGAGGAGACATCGGGTCCGTATATGGTAATATTGCAACCTGCATTCAGTAATAGGTTGCAGTTTCATCCGATATGTATATTTCACACCTCAAACCTCACCTGGACGAGAACATCGGGTCTTTATATGGTAATCTTGCAAACAGAGTACAGTAATAGGTTGTAGTTTCATCTAATCTGATATATTTCACACCTCAAATATCACCTGGAAGAGAACATCGGGTCTGTATATGGTAATATTGCAACCAGAGTTCAATAATAGGTTGCAGTTTCATCGAATCTGATATATTTCACACGTCAAATCCCACCTGGACGAGAACATCGGGTCTGTATATGGTAATCTTGCAACCTGAGTTCGTAATAGGTTGCAGTTTCATCCAATCTGATATATTTTACACCTCAAAACTCACCTGTACGAGAACATGGGGTCTGCATATGGTAATCTTGTAACCTGAGTTCAGTAATAGGTTGCAGTTTTATCCAATCTGATATATTTCACACCTCAAACCGCACCTGGACGAGAACATCAGGTCTGTATATGGTAATCTTGCAACCAGAGTTCAGTAATAGGTTACAATTTCATCCAATCTGATATATTTTACACCTCAAATCTCAACCAGACGAGAACATCGGGTTTGTATATGGTAATCTTTCAACCTGAATTCAGTAATATGTAGCAGTTTCATTCAATCTGATATATTTCACACCTCAAACCTCACCATGACGAGACATCGGGTCCGTATATGGTAATATTGCAACCTGCGTTCAGTAATAGGTTGCAGTTTCATCCGATCTGATATATTTCACACCTCAAACCTCACCTGGACGAGAACATCAGGTCTATATATGGTAATCTTGCAACCAGAGTTCAGCAATAAGTTACAGTTTCATCTAATCTGATATATTTCACACCTCAAATCCCACCTGGACGAGAACATCGGGTCTGTAGATGGTAATCTTGCAACCTGAGTTCAGTAATAGGTTGTAGTTTCATCCAATATGATATATTTCACACCTCAAACCTCACCTGGACGAGAACATCGGGTGTGTATATGGTAATCTTGCAACCAGAGTTCAGTAATAGGTTGCAGTTTCATCCAATCTGATATATTTCACACCTCAAACCGCACATGGACGAGAACATCGGGTCGGTATATGGTAATCTTGCAACCTGAATTCAGTAATAGGTTGGAGTTTCATCCAATCTGATATATTTCACACTTCAAACCTCACCTGGACGAGAACATCGGGTCTGTATATGGTAATATTGCAACCTGAGTTCAGTAATAGGTTGCACTTTCATCCACTATGATATATTTCACACCTCAAACCTTACCTGGACGAGAATATCGGGTCTGTATATGGTAATATTGGAACCAGAGTTCAATAATAGGTTGCAGTTTCATCGAATCTGATATATTTTACACGTCAAATCCCACCTGGACGAGAACATCGGGTCTGTATATGGTAATCTTGCAACCTGAGTTCGTAATAAGTTGCAGTTTCATCCAATCTGATATATTTTACACCTCAAAACTCACCTGTACGAGAACATCGGGTCTGTATATGGTAATCTTGTAACCTGAGTTCAGTAATAGGTTGTAGTTTTATCCAATCTGATATATTTCACACCTCAAACCGCACCTGGACGAGAACATCAGGTCTGTATATGGTAATCTTGCAACCAGAGTTCAGTAATAGGTTACAATTTCATCCAATCTGATATATTTTACACCTCAAATCTCAACCAGACGAGAACATCGGGTCTGAATAAGGTAATCTCGCAACCTGAGTTCAATAATATGTTGCAGTTTCATCCAATCTGAAATATTTCACACCTCAAACTTCACTTGGACGAGAACATCGGATCTGTATATGGTAATCTTGAAGCCTGGGTTCAGTAATAGGTTGCAATTTCATCCAATCTAATATATTTCACACCTCAAACCTCACCTGGACGAGAACATCGGGTTTGTATATGGTAATCCTGCAACTAGAGTTCAGTAATAGGTTGCAGTTTCATCTAATCTGATATATTTCACACCTCAAATCCCACCTGGACGAGAACATCGGGTCTGTAGATGGTAATCTTGCAACCTGAGTTCAGTAATAGATTACAGACTCATCCAATATGATATATTTCACACCTCAAACCTCACCTGGACGAGAACATCGGGTTTGTATATGGTAATCTTGCAACCTGAGTTTAGTAATAGGTTGCAGTTTCATCCGATCTAATATATTTCACACCTCAAACCTCACCTGGACGAGAACATCGGGTCTGTATATGGTAATCTTGCAACCTGAGTTCAGTAATAGGTTGCAGTTTCAACCAATCTGATATATTTTACACCTAAAACCTTACCAAGACGAGAACATTGAGTCTGTATATTGTAATCTTGTAACCTGAGTTAGGTAATAGGTTGCAGTTTCATCCAATCTGATATATTTCACACCTCAAACCTCACATGGACGAGAATTTCAGGTATGTATATGGTAATCTTGCAACCTTAGTTCAGTAATAGATTGCAGTTTCATCTAATCTGATATATTTCACACCTCAAATCCCACCTGGAAGAGAACATCGGGTCTGTAGATGGTAATCTTGCAACCTGAGTTCAGTAATAGGTTACAGACTCATCCAATCTGATATATTTCACACCTCCAACCTCACCTGGACGAGAACATCGGGTTTGTATATGATAATCTTGCAACCTGAGTTCAGTAATAGGTTGGAGTTTCATCCAATCTGATATATTTCACACCTCAAACCTCACCTGGACGAAAACATCGGGTATGTATATGGTAATATTGCAACTAGAGTTCAGTAATAAGTTGCAGTTTTATCCGATCTAATATATTTCACACCTCAAACCTCACTTGGACGAGAACATCGGGTCTGTATATGGTAATCTTGCAACCTGAGTTCAGTAATAGGTTGCAGTTTCATCCGATCTAATATATTTCACGCCTCAAACCTCACATGGACGAGAACATCGGGTCTGTATATGATAATCTTGCAACCTGAGTTCAGTAATAGGTTGCAGTATCATCCGATCTGATATATTTCACACCTCAAACCTCACCTGGACGAGAACATCGGGTTTCTATATGGTAATCTTGCAACTAGAGTTTAGTAATAGATTGTAGTTTCATCTAATCTAATATATTTCACGCCTCAAATCCCACCTGGACGAGAACATCAGGTCTGTAGATGGTAATCTTGCAACCTGAGTTCAGTTATAGGTTACAGACTCATCCAATCTGATATATTTCACTCTTCAAACCTCACCTGGACGAGAACATCGTGTTTGTATATGGTAATCTTGCAACCTGAGTTCAGTAATAGGTTGTAGTTTCATCCGATCTGATATATTTCACACCTCAAACCTCACCTGGACGAGAACATCGGGTTTGTATATGGTAATCTTGCAACTAGAGTTCAGTAATAGATTGCAGTTTCATCTAATATGATATATTACACACCTCAAATCCCACCTGGATGGAACATCGGGTCTGTAGATGGTAATCTTGCAACCTGAGTTCAGTAAAAGGTACAGACTCATCCAATATGATATATTTCACACCTCCAGCCTCACCTGGACGAGAACATCGGGTTTTTATATGGTAATCTTGCAACCTGAGTTTAGTAATAGGTTGGAGTTTCATCCAATCTGATATATTTCACACCTCAAACCTCACCTGGACGAAAACATCGGGTCTGTATATGGTAATATTGCAACTTGAGTTCAGTAATAGGTTGCAGTTTCATCCGATATAATATATTTCACACCTCAAACCTCACCTGGACGAGAACATCGGGTCTGTATATGGTAATCTTGCAACCTGAGTTCAGTAATAGGTTGCAGTTTCAACCAATCTGATATATTTTACGCCTAAAACCTTACCAAGACGAGAACATCGAGTCTGTATATGGTAATCTTGTAACCTTAGTTAGGTAATAGGTTGCAGTTTCATCCAATATGATATATTTCACACCTCAAACCTCACCTGGACGAGAAATCTTGCAACCTGAGTTCAGTAATAGATTGCAGTTTCATCTAATCTGATATATTTCACACCTCAAATCCCACCTGGACGAAAACATCGGGTCTGTAGATGGTAATCTTGCAACCTGAGTTCAGTAATAGGTTACAGACTCATCCAATCTGATATATTTCACACCTCAAACCTCACCTGGACGAGAACATCGGGTCTGTATATGGTAATCTTGCAACCTGAGTTCAGTAATAGGTTGCAGTTTCAACCAATCTGATATATTTTACACCTAAAACCTTACCAAGGCGAGAACATCGAGTCTGTATATGGTAATCTTTTAACCTGAGTTAGGTAATAGGTTGCGGTTTCATCCAATCTGATATATTTCACACCTCAAACCTCACCTGGACGAGAATTTCAGGTATGTATATGGTAATCTTGCAACCTGAGTTCAGTAATAGATTGCAGTTTCATCTAATCTGATATATTTCACACCTCAAATCCCACCTGGAAGAGAACATCGGGTCTGTAGATGGTAATCTTGCAACCTGAGTTCAGTAATAGGTTACAGACTCATCCAATCTGATATATTTCACACCTCAAACCTCACCTGGACGAGAACATCGGGTTTGTATATGATAATCTTGCAACCTGAGTTCAGTAATAGGTTGGAGTTTCATCCAATCTGATATATTTCACACCTCAAACCTCACCTGGACGAAAACATCGGGTATGTATATGGTAATATTGCAACTTGAGTTCAGTAATAAGTTGCAGTTTCATCCAATCTAATATATTTCACACCTCAAACCTCACTTGGACGAGAACATCGGGTCTGTATATGGTAATCTTGCAACCTGAGTTCAGTAATAGGTTGCAGTTTCATCCGATCTAATATATTTCTCGCCTCAAACCTCACATGGACGAGAACATCGGGTCTGTATATGATAATCTTGCAACCTGAGTTCAGTAATAGGTTGCAGTATCATCCGATCTGATATATTTCACACCTCAAACCTCACCTGGACGAGAACATCGGGTTTGTATATGGTAATCTTGCAACTAGAGTTTAGTAATAGATTGTAGTTTCATCTAATCTAATATATTTCACACCTCAAATCCCACCTGGACGAGAACATCGGGTCTGTAGATGGTAATCTTGCAACCTGAGTTCAGTAATAGGTTACAGACTCATCCAATCTGATATATTTCACACCTCAAACCTCACCTGGACGAGAACATCGGGTTTGTATATGATAATCTTGCAACCTGAGTTCAGTAATAGGTTGGAATTTCATCCAATCTGATATATTTCACACCTCAAACCTCACCTGGACGAAAATATCGGGTATGTATATGGTAATATTGCAACTTGAGTTCAGTAATAAGTTGCAGTTTCATCCGATCTAATATATTTCACACCTCAAACCTCACTTGGACGAGAACATCGGGTATGTATATGATAATATTGCAACCTGAGTTCAGTAATAGGTTGCAGTTTCTTCCGATCTAATATATTTCACGCCTCAAACCTCACATGGACGAGAACATCGGGTCTGTATATGATAATCTTGCAACCTGAGTTCAGTAATAGGTTGCAGTATCATCCGATCTGATATATTTCACACCTCAAACCTCACCTGGACGAGAACATCGGGTTTGTATATGGTAATCTTGCAACTAGAGTTCAGTAATAGATTGTAGTTTCATCTAATATAATATATTTCACACCTCAAATCCCACCTGGACGAGAACATCGGGTCTTTAGATGGTAATCTTGCAACCTGAGTTCAGTAATAGGTTACAGACTCATCCAATCTGATATATTTCACACCTCAAACCTCACCTGGACGAGAACATCGGGTTTGTATATGGTAATCTTGCAACCTGAGTTCAGTTATAGGTTGTACTTTCATCCGATCTGATATATTTCAAACCTCAAACCTCACCTGAACGAGAACATAGGGTTTGTATATGGTAATCTTGCAACTAGAGTTCAGTAATAGATTGCAGTTTCATCTAATCTGATATATTTCAAACCTCAAATCCCACATGGACGAGAACATCGGGTCTGTAGATGGTAATCATGAAACCTGAGTTCAGTAATAGGTTACAGACTCATCCAATCTGATATATTTCACACTTCAAACCTCACCTGGACGTGAACATCAGGTCTGAATATGGTAATCTTGCAATCTGAGTTCAGTAATAGGTTGCAGTTTCATCCAATCTAATATATTTCACACCTCAAACCCCACCTGGACGAGAACATCAGGTCTGTATATGGTAATCTTGCAACCAGAGTTCAGTAATAGGTTGCAGTTTCATCCAATCTGATATATTTCACACCTCAAATCCCACCTAGACGAGAACACCGGGTCTGAATATGGTAATCTCGCAACCTGAGTTCAGTAATATGTTGCAGTTTCATCCAATCTGATATATTTCACACCTCAAACCTCACCTGGACGAGAACATTGAGTCTGTATGTGGTAATCTTGCAACCTGAGTTCAGTAATAGGTTGTAGTTTAATCCGATCTAATATATTTCACACCTCAAACCTCACCTGGACGAGAACATCGGGTCTGTATATGGTAATCTTGCAACCTGAGTTCAGTAATAGGTTGCAGTTTCATCCAATCTAATATATTTCACACCTCAAACCCCACCTGGACGAGAACATCGGGTTTGTATATGGTAATCTTGCAACCAGAGTTCAGTAATAGGTTGCAGTTTCATCCAATCTGATATATTTCACACCTCAAATCCCACCTGGAAGAGAACATCGGGTTTGTATATGGTAATCTTGCAACCTGGGTTCAGTAATAGGTTGCAATTTCATCCAATCTGATATCTTTCACACCTCAAACCTCACCTGGACGAGAACATTGAGTCTGTATATGGTAATCTTGCAACCTGGGTTCAGTAATAGGTTGCAGTTTAATCCGATCTAATATATTTCACACCTCAAATCCCACCTGGACGAGATAATCGGGTCTGAGTATGGTAATCTCGCAACCTGAGTTCAGTAATATGTTGCAGTTTCATCCAATCTGATATATTTCACATCTCAAACCTCACCTGGACGAGAACATTGGGTCTGTATATGGTAATATTGCAACCTGAGTTCAGTAATAGGTTACAATTTCATCCGATCTGATATATTTCACACCTCAAACCTTACCTGGAGAAGAACATCGGGACTGTATATGGTAATCTTGAAACCTGAGTTCAGTAATAGGTTGCAGTTTCATCCGATCTGATATATTCCACACCTCACCTCACCTGAACGAGAACATCGGGTCTGTATATGGTAATCTTGCTACCTGAGTTCAGTAATAGGTTGCAGTTTCAACCAATCTGATATATTTTACACCTAAAACCTTACCAGGACGAGAACATCGAGTCTGTATATGGTAATCTTGTAACCTGAGTTCAGTAATAGGTTGCAGTTTCATCCAATCTGATATATTTCACACCTCAAACCTCACGTGGACGAGAATTTCAGGTATGTAAATGGTAATCTTGCAACCTTAGTTCAGTAATAGGTTGCAGTTTCATCCAATCTAATATATTTCACACCTCAAACCCCACCTGGACGAGAACATCGGGTCTGTATATGGTAATCTTGCAACCAGAGTTCAGTAATAGGTTGCAGTTTTCATCCAATCTGATATATTTCACACCTCAAATCCCACCTAGACGAGAACACGGGTCTGAATATGGTAATCTCGCAACCTGAGTTCAGTAATAAGTTGCAGTTTCATCCAATCTGATATATTTCACACCTCAAACCTCACCTGGACGAGAACATTGAGTCTGTATGTGGTAATCTTGCAACCTGAGTTCAGTAATAGGTTGTAGTTTAATCCGATCTAATATATTTCACACCTCAAACCTCACCTGGACGAGAATATCGGGTCTGTATATGGTAATCTTGCAACCTGAGTTCAGTAATAGGTTGCAGTTTCATCCAATCTAATATATTTCACACCTCAAACCCCACCTGGACGAGTACATCGGGTCTGTATATGGTAATCTTGCAACCAGAGTTCAGTAATAGGTTGTAGTTTCATCCAATCTGATATATTTCACACCTCAAATCCCACCTGGAAGAGAACATCGGGTTTGTATATGGTAATCTTGCAACCTGGGTTCAGTAATAGGTTGCAATTTCATCCAATCTGATATCTTTCACACCTCAAACCTCACCTGGACGAGAACATTGAGTCTGTGTATGGTAATCTTGCAACCTGAGTTCAGTAATAGGTTGTAGTTTAATCCGATCTAATATATTTCACACCTCAAACCTCACCTGGACGAGAACATCGGGTCTGTATATGGTAATCTTGCAACCAGAGTTCAGTAATAGGTTGCAGTTTCATCCAATATGATATATTTCACACCTCAAATCCCACCTGGACGAGAAAATCGGGTCTGAATACGGTAATCTCGCAACCTGAGTTCAGTAATATGTTGCAAATTCATCCAATCTGATATATTTCACGTCTCAAAACTCACCTGGACGAGAACATCGGGTCTGTATATGGTAATCTTGCAACCTGGGTTCAGTAATTGGTTGCAATTTTATCCAATCTGATATATTTCACACCTCAAACCTCACTTGGACGAGAACATCGGGTCTGTATATGGTAATCTTGCAACCTGAGTTCAGTAATAGGTTGCAGTTTCATCCGATCTAATATATTTCACACCTCAAACCTCACATGGACGAGAACATAGGGTATGTATATGATAATCTTGCAACCTGAGTTCAGTAATAGGTTGCAGTTTCATCCGATCTGATATATTTCACACCTCAAACCTCACCTGGACGAGAACATCGGGTTTGTATATGGTAATCTTGCAACTAGAGTTCAGTAATAGATTGCAGTTTCATCTAATATGATATATTTCACACCTCAAATCCCACCTGGACGAGAACATCGGGTCTGTATATGGTAATCTTGCAACCTGAGTTCAGTAATAGGTTGCAGTTTCATCCGATCAGATATATTCCACACCTCACCTCACCTGAACGAGAACATCGGGTCTGTATATGGTAATCTTGCTACCTGAGTTCAGTAATAGGTTGCAGTTTCAACCAATCTGATATATTTTACACCTAAAACCTTACCAGGACGAGAACATCGAGTCTGTATATGGTAATCTTGTAACCTGAGTTCAGTAATAGGTTGCAGTTTCATCCAATCTGATATATTTCACACCTCAAACCTCACGTGGACGAGAATTTCAGGTATGTATATGGTAATCTTGCAACCTTAGTTCAGTAATAGGTTGCAGTTTCATCCAATCTAATATATTTCACACCTCAAACCCCACCTGGACGAGAACATCGGGTCTGTATATGGTAATCTTGCAACCAGAGTTCAGTAATAGGTTGCAGTTTCATCCAATCTGATATATTTCACACCTCAAATCCCACCTAGACGAGAACACCGGGTCTGAATATGGTAATCTCGCAACCTGAGTTCAGTAATAAGTTGCAGTTTCATCCAATCTGATATATTTCACACCTCAAACCTCACCTGGACGAGAACATTGAGTCTGTATGTGGTAATCTTGCAACCTGAGTTCAGTAATAGGTTGTAGTTTAATCCGATCTAATATATTTCACACCTCAAACCTCACCTGGACGAGAACATCGGGTCTGTATATGGTAATCTTGCAACCTGAGTTCAGTAATAGGTTGCAGTTTCATCCAATCTAATATATTTCACACCTCAAACCCCACCTGGACGAGAACATCGGGTTTGTATATGGTAATCTTGCAACCAGAGTTCAGTAATAGGTTGCAGTTTCATCCGATCTGATATATTTCACACCTCAAACCTCAGCTGGACGAGAACATCGGGTCTATAGATGGTAATTTTGTAACCTGGGTTCAGTAATAGGTTGCGGTTTCATCCAATCTGATATATTTCACATCTCAAATCTCACTTGGACGAGAACATTGAGTCTGTATATGGTAATCTTGCAACCTGAGTTCAGTAATAGGTTGCAGTTTCATCCGATCTAATATATTTCACACCACAAACCTCACCTGGACGAGAACATCGGGTCTGTATATGGTTATCTTGCAACCTGAGTTCAGTAATAGGTTGCAGTTTATCCAATCTAATATATTTCACCCCTCAAACCCCACCTGGACGAGAACATTGGGTCTGTATATGGTAATCTTGCAACCAGACTTCAGTAATAGGTTGCAGTTTCATCCAATATTATATATTTCACACCTCAAATCCCACCTGGACGAGAACATCGGGTCTGAATATGGTAATCTCGCAACCTGAGTTCAGTAATATGTTGCAGTTTCATCCAATCTGATATATTTCATGTCTCAAAACTTACCTGGACGAGAACATCGGGTATGTATATGGTAATCTTGCAACCTGGGTTCAGTAATAGGTTGCAATTTCATCCAATCTGATATATTTAAAACCTCAAACCTCACTTGGACGAGAACATCGGGTCTGTATATGGTAATCTTGCAACCTGAGTTCAGTAATAGGTTGCAGTTTCATCCGATCAAATATATTTCACGCCTCAAACCTCATATGGACGAGAACATCGGGTCTGTATATGATAATCTTGCAACCTGAGTTCAGTAATAGGTTGCAGTTTCATCCGATCTGATATATTTCACACCTAAAACCTCACCTGGACGAGAACATCGGGTTTGTATATGGTAATCTTGCAACTAGAGTTCAGTAATAGATTGCAGTTTCATCAAATATGATATATTTCACACCTCAAATCCCACCTGGACGAGAATATCGGGTCTGTAGATGGTAATCTTGCAACCTGAGTTCAGTAATAGGTTACAGACTCATCCAATCTGATATTTTTCACACCTCAAACCTCACCTGGACGAGAACATCGTATTTGTATATGGTAATCTTGCAACCTGAGTTTAGTAATAGGTTTCAGTTTCATCCAATCTGATATATTTCACACCTCAAACCTCACCTGGACGAGAACATTGAGTCTGTATATGGTAATCTTGCAACCTGAGTTCAGTAATAGGTTGCAGTTTCATCCGATCTAATATATTTCACACCTCAAACCTCACCTGGACAAGAACATCGGGTCTGTATATGGTTATCTTGCAACCCGAGTTCAGTAATAGGTTGCAGTTTATCCAATCTAATGTATTTCACACCTCAAACCTCACCTGGATGAGAGCATCGGGTTTGTATATGGTAATCTTGCAACTAGAGTTCAGTAATAGATTGCAGTTTCATCTAATCTGATATATTTCACACCTCAAATCCCACCTGGACGAGAACATCGGGTCTGTAGATGGTAATATTGCAACCTGAGTTCATTAATAGGTTACAGACTCATCCAGTCTAATATATTTCACACCTCAAACCTCACCTGGACGAGAACATCGGGTTTGTATATGGTAATCTTGCAACCTGAGTTCAGTAATAGGTTGGAGTTTCATCCAATCTGATATATTTCACACCTCAAACCTCACCTGGACGAGAACATCGGGTCTGCATATGGTAATCTTGCAACCTGAGTTCAGTAATAGGTTGCAGTTTCATCTGATCTAATATATTTCACACCTCAAATCCCACCTGGACGAGAACATCGGGTCTGTATATGGTAATCTTGTAACCTGAGTTCAGTAATAGGTTGCAGTTTCATCCAATCTGGTATATTTCACACCTCAATCTCACCTGGACGAGAACATCGGGTCTGTATATGGTAATCTTGCAACCTGAGTTCAGTAATAGGTTGCAGTTTCATCCAATGTGATATATTTCACACCTCAAACCTCACCTGAACGAGATCATCGGATCTTTATATGGTAATCTTACAAACTGAGTTCAGTAATAGGTTGCAGTTTCATCCGATCTGATATATTTCACACCTCAAGCCTCACATGGACGAGAACACCGGGTCTGTATATGGTAATCTTGCAACCTGAGTTCAGTAATAGGTTGCAGTTTCATCCGATCTAATATATTTCACACCTCAAACCTCACCTGGACGAGAACATCGGGTCTGTATATGGTTATCTTGCAACCTGAGTTCAGTAATAGGTTGCAGTTTATCCAATCTAATATATTTCACACCTCAAACCCCATCTGGACGAGAACATCGGGTCTGTATCTGGTAATCTTGCAACCAGAGTTCAGTAATAGGTTGCAGTTCCATCCAATCTTATATATTTCACACCTCAAATCCCACCTGGACGAGAACATCGGGTCTGAATATGGTAATCTCGCAACCTGAGTTCAGTAATATGTTGCAGTTTCATCCAATCTGATATATTTCACGTCTCAAAACTTACCTGGACGAGAACATCGGGTCTGTATATGGTAATCTTGCAACCTGGGTTCAGTAATAAGTTGCAATTTCATCCAATCTGATATATTTCAAACCTCAAACCTCACTTGGACGAGAACATCGGGTCTGTATATGGTAATCTTGCAACCTGAGTTCAGTAATAGGTTGCAGTTTCATCCGATCAAATATATTTCACGCCTCAAACCTCACATGGACGAGAACATCGGGTCTGTATATGATAATCTTGCAACCTGAGTTTCGTAATAGGTTGCAGTTTCATCCGATCTGATATATTTCACACCTCAAACCTCACCTGGACGAGAACATCGGGTTTGTATATGGTAATCTTGCAACTAGAGTTCAATAACAGATTGCAGTTTCATCTAATCTGATATATTTCACACCTCAAATCCCACCTGGACGAGAACATCGGGTTTGTAGATGGTAATCTTGAAACCTGAGTTCAGTAATAGGTTGTAGTTTCATCCGATCAAATATATTTCACGCCTCAAACCTCACATGGACGAGAATATCGGGTCTGTATATGATAATCTTGCAACCTGAGTTTAGTAATAGGTTGCAGTTTCATCCGATCTAATATATTTCACACCTCAAACCTCACCTGGACGAGAACATCGGGATTGTATATGGTTATCTTGCAACCTGAGTTCAGTAATAGGTTGCAGTTTATCCGATCTAATATATTTCACACCTCAAACCTCACCTGGACGAGAACATCGGGTCTGTATATGGTTATCTTGCAACCTGAGTTCAGTAATAGGTTGCATTTTATCCAATCTAATATATTTCACACCTCAAACCCCATCTGGAAGAGAACATCGGGTCTGTATATGGTAATATTGCAACCAGAGTTCAGTAATAGGTTGCAGTTCCATCCAATCTTATATATTTCACACCTCAAATCCCACCTGGACGAGAACATCGGGTCTGAATATGGTAATCTCGCAACCTGAGTTCAGTATTATGTTGCAGTTTCATCCAATCTGATATATTTCACGTCTCAAAACTTACCTGGACGAGAACATCGGGTCTGTATATGGTAATCTTGCAACCTGGGTTCAGTAATAGGTTGCAATTTCATCCAATCTGATATATTTCAAACCTCAAACCTCACTTGGACGAGAACATCGGGTCTGTATATGGTAATCTTGCAACCTGAGTTCATTAATAGGTTGCAGTTTCATCCGATCAAATATATTTCACGCCTCAAACCTCACATGGACGAGAACATCGGGTCTGTATATGATAATCTTGCAACCTGAGTTTAATAATAGGTTGCAGTTTCATCCGATCTGATATATTTTACACCTCAAACCTCACCTGGACGAGAACATCGGGTTTGTATATGGTAATCTTGAAACTAGAGTTCAATAATAGATTGCAGTTTCATCTAATCTGATATATTTCACACCTCAAATCCCTCCTGGACGAGAACATCGGGTCTGTAGATGGTAATCTTCCAACCTGAGTTCAGTAATAGGTTACAGACTCATCCAATATGATATATTTCACACCTCAAACCTCACCTGGACGAGAACATCGGATTTTTATATGGTAATCTGGCAACCTGAGTTCAGTAATAGGTTGGAGTTTCATTCAATCTGATATATTTCACACCTCAAACCTCACCTGGACGAAAACATCGGGTCTGGATATGGTAATATTACAACTTGAGTTCAGTAATAGGTTGCAGTTTCATCTAATCTGATATATTTCACACCTCAAATCTTACCTGGACGAGAACATCGGGTCTGAATATGGTAATCTCGCAACCTGAGTTCAGTAATATGTTGCAGTCTCATCCAATCTGATATATTTCAACCTCAAACCTCACTTGGACGAGAATATCAGGTCTGTATATGGTAATCTTGTAACCTGAGTTCAACAATAGGTTGCAGTGTATTCCAATCTGATATATTTCACACCTTAAACCTCACCTGGAAGAAAACATCGGACCTGTATATGGTAATCTTACAACCTGAATTTAGTAATAGGTTGCAATTTTATCCAATCTGATATATTTCACACCTCAAACCTCACATGGACGAGAACATCTGGTCTGTATATAGTAATCTTGCAACCCGAGTTCAATAATAGGTTGCAGTTTCATCAAATCTCATATATTTCACACCTCAAATCCCACCTGGACGAGAACATCAGGTCTGAATATGGTAATCTCGCAACCTCAGTTCAGTAACATGTTGCAGTTTCACCGGGTATGATATGGTAATCTTGCAACCTGGGTTCAGTAATAGGTTGCAATTTCATCCAATATGATATATTTCACACCTCAAACCTCACCTGGACGAGAACATTGAGTCTGTATATGGTAATCTTGCAACCTGAGTTCAGTAATAGGTTGTAGTTTAATCCGATCTAATATATTTCACACCTCAAACCTCACCTGGACGAGAACATCGGGTCTGTATATGGTAATCTTGCAACCTGAGTTCAGTAATAGGTTGCAGTTTCATCAAATCTAATATATTTCACACCTCAAACCCCACCTGGACGAGAACTTCGGGTCTGTATATGGTAATCTTGCAACCAGAGTTCAGTAATAGGTTGCAGTTTCATCAAATCTGATATATTTCACACCTCAAATCCACCTGGACGAGAACATCGGGTTTGTATATGGTAATCTTGCAACCTGGGTTCAGTAATAGGTTGCAATTTCATCCAATCTGATATATTTCACACCTCAAACCTCACCTGGACGAGAACATCGGGTCTGTATATGTTATCTTGCAACCTGAGTTCAGTAATAGGTTGCAGTTTATCCGATATAATATATTTCACACCTCAAACCTCACCTGGACGAGAACATCGGGTCTGTATATGGTTATCTTGCAACCTGAGTTTAGTAATAGGTTGCAGTTTATCCAATCTAATATATTTTACACCTCAAACCCCATCTGGACGAGAACATCGGGTCTGTATATGGTAATCTTGCAACCAGAGTTCAGTAATAGGTTGCAGTTCCATCCAATCTTATATATTTCACACCTCAAATCCCACCTGGACGAGAACATCGGGTCTGAATATGGTAATCTCGCAACCTGAGTTCAGTAATATGTTGCAGTTTCATCCAATCTGATATATTTCACGTCTCAAAACTTACCTGGACGAGAACATCGGGTCTGTATATGGTAATCTTGCAACCTGGGTTCAGTAATAGGTTGCAATTTCATCCAATCTGATATATTTCAAACCTCAAACCTCACTTGGACGAGAACATCGGGTCTGTATATGGTAATATTGCAACCTGAGTTCAGTAATAGGTTGCAGTTTCATCCAATCTGATATATTTAAAACCTCAAACCTCACATGGACGAGAACATCGGGTCTGTATATGATAATCTTGACACCTGAGTTTAGTAATAGGTTGCAGTTTCATCCGATCTAATATATTTCACACCTCAAACCTCACCTGGACGAGAACATTGGGTCTGTATATGTTATCTTGCAACCTGAGTTCAGTAATAGGTTGCAGTTTATCCGATATAATATATTTCACACCTCAAACCTCACATGGACGAGAACATCGGGTCTGTATATGGTTATCTTGCAACCTGAGTTTAGTAATAGGTTGCAGTTTATCCAATCTAATATATTTCACACCTCAAACCCCATCTGGACGAGAACATCGGGTCTGTATATGGTAATATTGCAACCAGAGTTCAGTAATAGGTTGCAGTTCCATCCAATCTTATATATTTCACACCTCAAATCCCACCTGGACGAGAACATCGGGTCTGAATATGGTAATCTCGCAACCTGAGTTCAGTAATATGTTGCAGTTTCATCCAATCTGATATATTTCACGTCTCAAAACTTACCTGGACGAGAACATCGGGTCTGTATATGGTAATCTTGCAACCTGGGTTCAGTAATAGGTTGCAATTTCATCCAATCTGATATATTTCAAACCTCAAACCTCACTTGGACGAGAACATCGGGTCTGTATATGGTAATATTGCAACCTGAGTTCAGTAATAGGTTGCAGTTTCATCCAATCTGATATATTTAAAACCTCAAACCTCACTTGGACGAGAACATCGGGTCTGTATATGGTAATCTTGCAACCTGAGTTTAGTAATAGGTTGCAGTTTCATCCGATCTTATATATTTCACACCTCAAACCTCACCTGGACGAGAACATCGGGTTTGTATATGGTAATCTTGCAACTAGAGTTCAATAATAGATTGCAGTTTCATCTAATCTGATATATTTCACACCTCAAATCCCACCTGGACGAGAACATCGGGTCTGTAGATGGTAATCTTGCAACCTGAGTTCAGTAATAGGTTACAGACTCATCCAATCTGATATATTTCACACCTCAAACCTCACCTGGACGAGAACATCGGATTCTTATATGGTAATCTGGCAACCTGAGTTCAGTAATAGGTTGGAGTTTCATTCAATCTGATATATTTCACACCTCAAACCTCACCTGGACGAAAACATCGGGTCTGTATATGGTAATATTGCAACTTGAGTTCAGTAATAGGTTGCAGTTTCATCCGATCTGATATATTTCACACCTCAAACCTCACATGGACGAGAACATCGGGTCTATAGATGGTAATTTTGTAACCTGAGTTCAGTAATAGGTTGCAGTTTCATCTAATCTGATATATTTCACACCTCAAATCTCACCTGGACGAGAACATCGGGTCTGAATATGGTAATCTCGCAACCTGAGTTCAGTAATATGTTGCAGTCTCATCCAATCTGATATATTTCAACCTCAAACCTCACTTGAACGAGAATATCAGGTCTGTATATGGTAATCTTGTAACCTGAGTTCAACAATAGGTTGCAGTTTATTCCAATCTGATATATTTCACACCTCAAACCTCACCTGGACGAAAACATCGGACCTGTATATGGTAATCTTACAACCTGAATTTAGTAATAGGTTGCAATTTTATCCAATCTGATATATTTCGCACCTCAAACCTCACATGGACGAGAACATCTGGTCTGTATATAGTAATCTTGCAACCTGAGTTCAGTATTAGGTTGCAGTTTCATCAAATCTCATATATTTCACACCTCAAATCTCACCTGGACGAGAACATCAGGTCTGAATATGGTAATCTCGCTACCTCAGTTCAGTAACATGTTGCAGTTTCACCGGGTATGATATGGTAATCTTGCAACTTGGGTTCAGTAATAGGTTGCAATTTCATCCAATCTGATATATTTCACACCTCAAACCTCACCTGGACGAGAACATTGAGTCTGTATATGGTAATCTTGCAACCTGAGTTCAGTAATAGGTTGTAGTTTAATCCGATCTAATATATTTCACACCTCAAACCTCACCTGGACGAGAACATCGGGTATGAATATGGTAATCTTGCAACCTGAGTTCAGTAATAGGTTGCAGTTTAATCCGATCTAATATATTTCACACCTCAAACCTCACCTGGACGAGAACATCGGGTCTGTATATGGTAATCTTGCAACCTGAGTTCAGTAATAGGTTGCAGTTTATCCAATCTAATGTATTTCACACCTCAAACCCCATCTGGACGAGAACATCGGGTCTGTATATGGTAATCTTGCAACCAGAGTTCAGTAATAGGTTGCAGTTCCATCCAATCTTATATATTTCACACCTCAAATCCCACCTGGACGAGAACATCGGGTCTGAATATGGTAATCTCGCAACCTGAGTTCAGTAATATGTTGCAGTTTCAGCCAATCTGATATATTTCACGTCTCAAAACTTACCTGGACGAGAACATCGGGTCTGTATATGGTAATCTTGCAACCTGGGTTCAGTAATAGGTTGCAATTTCATCCAATCTGATATATTTCACACCTCAAACCTCACCTGGACGAGAACATTGAGTCTGTATATGGTAATCTTGCAACCTGAGTTCAGTAATAGGTTGCAGTTTAATCCGATCTAATATATTTCACACCTCAAACCTCACCTGGACGAGAACATCGGGTCTGTATATGGTAATATTGCAACCTGAGTTCAGTAATAGTTTACAGACTCATCCAGTCTAATATATTTCACACCTCAAACCTCACCTGGACGAGAACATAGGGTCTGTATATGGTAATCTTGCAACCTGAGTTCAGTAATAGGTTGAAGTTTCATCGGATCTGATATATTTCACACCTCAAACCTCAGCTGGACGAGAACATCGGGTCTATAGATGGTAATTTTGTAACCTGAGTTCAGTAATAGGTTGCTGTTTCATCCAATCTGATATATTTCACACCTCAAATCTCACCTGGACGAGAACATCGGGTTTGTATATGGTAATCTTGCAACCTGGGTTCAGTAATAGGTTGCAATTTCATCCAATCTGATATATTTCACACCTCAAACCTCACCTGGACGAGAACATTGAGTCTGTATATGGTAATATTGCAACCTGAGTTCAGTAATAGGTTGCAGTTTCATCCGATCTAATATATTTCACACCTCAAACCTCACCTGGACAAGAACATCGGGTCTGTATATGGTTATCTTGCAACCTGAGTTCAGTAATAGGTTGCAGTTTATCCAATCTAATATATTTCACACCTCAAACCCCACCTGGACGAGAACATCGGGTCTGTATATGGTAATCTTGCAACCAGAGTTCAGTAATAGGTTGCAGTTTCATCCAATATTATATATTTCACACCTCAAATCCCACCTGGACGAGAACATCGGGTCTAAATATGGTAATCTTGCAACCTGAGTTCAGTAATAGGTTGAAGTTTCATCAGATCTGATATATTTCACACCTCAAACCTCAGCTGGACGAGAACATCGGGTCTATAGATGGTAATTTTGTAACCTGAGTTCAGTAATAGGTTGCAATTTTATCCAATCTGATATATTTCGCACCTCAAACCTCACATGGACGAGAACATCTGGTCTGTATATAGTAATCTTGCAACCTGAGTTCAGTATTAGGTTGCAGTTTCATCAAATCTCATATATTTCACACCTCAAATCTCACCTGGACGAGAACATCAGGTCTGAATATGGTAATCTCGCTACCTCAGTTCAGTAACATGTTGCAGTTTCACCGGGTATGATATGGTAATCTTGCAACTTGGGTTCAGTTAGTTGCAATTTCATCCAATCTGATATATTTCACCTCAAACCTCACCTGGACGAGAACATTGAGTCTTGTATATGGTAATCTTGCACCTGAGTTCAGTAATAGGTTGTTAGTTTAATCCGATCTAATATATTTCACACCTCAAACCTCACCTGGCCGAGAACATCGGGTATGTATATGGTAATCTTGCCAACCTGAGTTCAGTAATAGGTTGCAGTTTCATCCAATCTAATCTATTTCACACCTCAAAACCCACCTGGACGAGAACATCGGGTCTGTATATGGTAATCTTGCAACCAGAGTTCAGTAATAGGTTGCAGTTTCATCCAATCTGATATATTTCATACCTCAAATCCCACCTGGACGAGAACATCGTGTTTGTATATGGTAATCTTGCAACCTGGGTTAAGTAATAGGTTGCAATTTCATCCAATCTGATATATTTCACACCTCAAACCTCACCTGGACGAGAACATTGAGTCTGTATATGGTAATCTTGCAACCTGAGTTCAGTAATAGATTGCAGTTTAATCCGATCTAATATATTCACACCTCAACCTCACCTGGACGAGAAATCGGGTCTGTATATGGTAATCTTGCAACCTGAGTTCAGTAATAGGTTGCAGTTTAACCAATCTAATATATTTCACACTTCAAACCCCATCTGGACGAGAACATCGTGTCTGTATATGGTAATCTTGCAACCAAGTTCAGTAATAGGTTGCAGTTCCATCCAATCTTATATATTTCACACCTCAAATCCCACCTGGACGAACATCGGGTCTGAATATGGTAATCTCGCAACCTGAGTTCAGTAATATGTTGCTAGTTTCAGCCAATCTGATATATTCACGTCTCAAAACTTACCTGGACGGAACATCGGGTCTGTATATGTATCTTGCAAACCTGGGTTCAGTAATAGGTTGCAATTTCATCCAACTGATATATTTCACACCTCAAACCTCACCTGGACGAGAACTTGAGTCTGTATATGGTAATCTTGCAACCTGAGTTCAGTAATAGGTTGCAGTTTAATCCGATCTAATATATTTCACACCTCAAACCTCACTGGACGAGAACATCGGGTCTGTATATGGTAATATTGCAACCTGAGTCAGTATAGTTTACAGACTCATCCAGTCTAATAATTTCACACCTCAAACCTCACCTGGACGAGAACATAGGGTCTTGTATATGGTATCTTGCAACCTGAGTTCAGTAATAGGTTGAAGTTTCATCGGATCTGATATATTTCACACCTCAAACCTCAGCTGGACGAGAAACATCGGGTCTATAGATGTTAATTTTGTAACCTGAGTTCAGTAATAGGTTGCTGTTTCATCCAATCTGATATATTTTCACACCTCAAATCTCACCTGGACGAGAACATCGGGTTTGTATATGGTAATCTTGGCAACCTGGGTTCAGTAATAGGTTGCAATTTCATCCAATCTGATATATTTCACACCTCAAACCTCACCTGGACGAACATTGAGTCTGTATATGGATATTGCAACCTGAGTTCAGTAATAGGTTGCAGTTTCATCCGATCTAATATATTTCACACCTCAAACCTCACTGGACAAGAAAATCGGGTATGTATATGGTTATCTTGCAACCTGAGTTCAGTAATAGGTTGCAGTTTATCCAATCTAATATATTTCACACCTCAAACCCCACCTGGACGAGAACATCGGGTCTGTATATGGTAATCTTTGCAACCAGAGTTCAGTAATAGGTTGCAGTTTCATCCAATATTATATATTTCACACCTCAAATCCCACCTGGACGAGAACATCGGGTCTGAATATGGTAATCTTGCAACCTGAGTTCAGTAATAGGTTGAAGTTTCATCAGATCTGATATATTTCACACCTCAAACCTCAGCTGGACGAGAACATCGGGTCTTATAGATGGTAATTTGTAACCTGAGTTCAGTAATAGGTTTTCAATTTCATCCAATCTGATATATTTCAACCTCAAACCTCACTTGACGAGACATCGGGTCTGTATATGGTAATCTTGAACCTGAGTTCAGTAATAGGTTGCAGTTTCATCCGATCATATATTATTTCACGCCTCAAACCTCATATGGACGAGAACATCGGGTCTGTATATGATAATCTTGCAACCTGAGTTCAGTAATAGGTTGCAGTTTCATCCGATCTGATAATTTCACACTCTCAAACCTCACCTGGACGAGAACATCGGGTTTGATATGGTAATCTTGCAACTAGAGTTCAGTAATAGATTGCAGTTTCATCTAATCTGATATTTCACACCTCAAATCCCACCTGGACGAGAATATCAGGTCTGTAGATGGTATAATCTTGCAACCTGAGTTCAGTAATAGGTTACAGACTCATCAATCTGATCTTTTTCACACCTCAAACCTCACTGGACGAGAACATCGGATTTGTATATGGTAATCTTGCAACCTGAGTTCAGTAATAGGTTGGAGTTTCATCCAATCTGATATATTTCACACCTCAAACCTCACCTGGACGAAAACATCGGGTCTGTATATGGTAATATTGCAACTCGAGTTCAGTAATAGGTTGCAGTTTCATCCGATCTAATATATTTCACACCTCAAACCTCAGCTGGACGAGAACATCGGGTCTATAGATGGTAATTTTGTAACCTGAGTTCAGTAATAGGTTGCTGTTTCATCCAATCTGATATATTTCACACCTCAAATCTCACCTGGACGAGAACATCGGGTTTGTATATGGTAATCTTGCAACCTGGGTTCAGTAATAGATTGCAGTTTCATCTAATCTGATATATTTCACACCTCAAATCCCACCTGGACGAGAATATCGGGTCTGTAGATGGTAATCTTGCAACCTGAGTTCAGTAATAGGTTACAGACTCATCCAATCTGATATTTTTCACACCTCAAACCTCACCTGGACGAAAACATCGGGTCTGTATATGGTAATATTGCAACTTGAGTTCAGTAATAGGTTGCAGTTTCATCCGATCTAATATATTTCACACCTCAAAGCTCACCTGGACGAGAACATAGGGTCTGTATATGGTAATCTTGCAACCTGAGTTCAGTAATAGGTTGAAGTTTCATCGGATCTGATATATTTCACACCTCAAACCTCAGCTGGACGAGAACATCGGGTCTATAGATGTAATTTGTAACCTGAGTTCAGTAATAGGTTGCTGTGTTTCATCCAATCTGATATATTTCACACTTCAAATCCACCTGGACGAGAACATCGGGTTTGTATATGATAATCTTGCAACCTGGTTCAGTAATAGTTGCAATTTCATCCAATCTGATATATTTCACACCTCAAACCTCACCTGGACGAGAACATTGAGTCTGTATATGGTAATTTGCAACCTGAGTTCAGTAATAGGTTGCAGTTTCATCCGATCTAATATATTTCACACCTCAACCTCACCTGGACAAGAACATCAGGTCTGTATATGGTTGATCTTTGCAACCTGAGTTCAGTAATAGGTTGCAGTTTATCCAATCTAATATATTTCACACCTCAAACCCACCTGGACGAGAACATCGGGTCTGTATATGGTAATCTTGCAACCAGAGTTCAGTAATAGGTTGCAGTTTCATCCAATATTATATATTTCACACCTCAAATCCCACCTGGACGAGAACATCGGGTCTGAATATGGTAATCTCGCAACCTGAGTTCAGTAATATGTTGCAGTTTCATCCAATCTGATATATTTCACGTCTCAAACTTACGTGGACGAGACATCGGGTCTGTATATGATAATCTGCAACCTGGGTTCAGTAATAGGTTGCAATTTCATGCAATCTGATATATTTCAACCTCAAACCTCACTGGACGAGAACATCGGGTCTGTATATGGTAATCTTGCAACCTGAGTTCAGTAATAGGTTGCAGTTTCATCCGATCAAATATATTTCACGCCTCAAACCCATATGGACGAGAACATCGGGTCTGTATATGTAATCTTGCAACCTGAGTTCAGTAATAGGTTGCAGTTCATCCGATCTGATATATTTCACACCTCAAACCTCACCTGGACGAGAACATCGGGTTGTATATGGTAATCTTGCAACTAGAGTTCAGTAATAGATTGCAGTTTCATCTAATCTGATATATTTCACCTCAAATCCCACCTGGACGAATATCGGGTCTGTAGATGGTAATCTTGCACCTGAGTTCAGTAATAGGTTACAGACTCATCCAATCTGATATTTTCACACCTCAACCTCACCTGGACGAGAACATCGGATTTGTATATGGTAATCTTGCAACCTGAGTTCAGTAATAGGTTGGAGTTTCATCCAATCTGATATATTTCACACCTCAAACCTCACTGGACGAAACATCGGGTCTGTATATGGTAATATTGCAACTCGAGTTCAGATAGGTTGCAGTTTCATCCGATCTAATATATTCACACCTCAAACCTCACCTGGACGAGAACATTGGGTTTGTATTGTAATCTTGCAACTAGAGTTCAGTAATAGATTGCAGTTTCATCTAATATGATATATTTCACACCTCAAATCCCACCTGGACGAGAACATCGGGTCTGTAGATGGTAATATTGCAACCTGAGTTCAGTAATAGGTTATAGACTCATCCAGTCTAATATATTTCACACCTCAAACCTCAACCTGGACGAGACATCTGGTTTGTATATGTAATCTTGCAACCTGAGTTCAGTAATAGGTTGGAGTTTCATCCAATCTGATATATTTCACACCTCAAACCTCACATGGACGAAACATCGGGTCTGTATATGGTAATATTGCAACTGAGTTCAGTAATAGGTTGCAGTTTCATCCGATCTAATATATTTCACACCTCAAAGCTCACCTGGACGAGAACATTGGGTCTGTATATGGTAATCTTGCAACCTGAGTTCAGTAATAGGTTGCAGTTTCATCCGATCTGATATATTTCACACCTCAAACCTCACCTGGACGAGAACATCGGGTTTGTATATGGTAGTCTTGCAACTAGAGTTCAGTAATAGATTGCATTTTCATCTAATCTGATATATTTCAGACCTCAAACCTCACCTGGACGAGAACATCGGGTCCGTATATGGTAATCTTGCAACCTGAATTCAGTAATAGGTTACAGTTTCATCCGATCTGATATATTTCACACCTCAAACCTTACCTGGAGAAGAACATCGGGTCCGTATATGGTAATCTTGCAACCTGAATTCAGTAATAGGTTACAGTTTCATCCGATCTGATATATTTCACACCTCAAACCTTACCTGGAGAAGAACATCGGGACTGTATATGGTAATCTTGAAACCTGGGTTCAGTAATAGGTTGCAGTTTCATCCAATCTGATATATTTCACGTCTCAAAACTCACCTGCACGAGAACATCGGGTCTGTATATGGAATCTTGCAACCTGGGTTCAGTAACAGGTTGAAATTTCATCCAATATGATATATTTCACACCTCAAACCTCACTTGGACGAGAACATCGGGTCTGTATATGGTAATCTTGCAACCTGAGTTCAGTAATAGGTTGCAGTTTCATCCGATCTGATATATTTCACACCTCAAACCTCACCTGGACGAGAACATCGGGTTTGTATATGGTAATCTTGCAACTAGAGTTCAGTAATAGATTGCAGTTTCATCTAATCTTATATATTTCACACCTCAAATCCCACCTGGACGAGAACATCGGGTCTGTATATGGTAATCTTGCAACCTGAGTTCAGTAATAGGTTACAAACTCATCCAATCTGATATATTTCACACCCCAAACCTCACTTGGACGAGAACATCGGGTTTGTATATGGTAATCTTGCAACTAGAGTTCAGTAATAGATTGCAGTTTCATCTAATCTGATATATTTCACACCTCAAATCCCACCTGGACGAGAATATCGGGTCTGTAGATGGTAATCTTGCAACCTGAGTTCAGTAATAGGTTACAGACTCATCCAATCTGATATTTTTCACACCTCAAACCTCACCTGGACGAGAACATCGGATTTGTATATGGTAATCTTGCAACCTGAGTTCAGTAATAGGTTGGAGTTTCATCCAATCTGATATATTTCACACCTCAAACCTCACCTGGACGAAAACATCGGGTCTGTATATGGTAATATTGCAACTCGAGTTCAGTAATAGGTTGCAGTTTCATCCGATCTAATATATTTCACACCTCAAACCTCACCTGGACGAGAACATTGGGTTTGTATATGGTAATCTTGCAACTAGAGTTCAGTAATAGATTGCAGTTTCATCTAATCTGATATATTTCACACCTCAAATCCCACCTGGACGAGAACATCGGGTCTGTAGATGGTAATATTGCAACCTGAGTTCAGTAATAGGTTATAGACTCATCCAGTCTAATATATTTCACACCTCAAACCTCACCTGGACGAGAACATCTGGTTTGTATATGTAATCTTGCAACCTGAGTTCAGTAATAGGTTGGAGTTTCATCCAATCTGATATATTTCACACCTCAAACCTCACCTGGACGAAAACATCGGGTCTGTATATGGTAATATTGCAACTCGAGTTCAGTAATAGGTTGCAGTTTCATCCGATCTAATATATTTCACACCTCAAACCTCACCTGGACGAGAACATTGGGTTTGTATATGGTAATCTTGCAACTAGAGTTCAGTAATAGATTGCAGTTTCATCTAATATGATATATTTCACACCTCAAATCCCACCTGGACGAGAACATCGGGTCTGTAGATGGTAATATTGCAACCTGAGTTCAGTAATAGGTTATAGACTCATCCAGTCTAATATATTTCACACCTCAAACCTCACCTGGACGAGAACATCTGGTTTGTATATGTAATCTTGCAACCTGAGTTCAGTAATAGGTTGGAGTTTCATCCAATCTGATATATTTCACACCTCAAACCTCACATGGACGAAAACATCGGGTCTGTATATGGTAATATTGCAACTTGAGTTCAGTAATAGGTTGCAGTTTCATCCGATCTAATATATTTCACACCTCAAAGCTCACCTGGACGAGAACATTGGGTCTGTATATGGTAATCTTGCAACCTGAGTTCAGTAATAGGTTGCAGTTTCATCCGATCTGATATATTTCACACCTCAAACCTCACCTGGACGAGAACATCGGGTTTGTATATGGTAATCTTGCAACTAGAGTTCAGTAATAGATTGCATTTTCATCTAATCTGATATATTTCAGACCTCAAACCTCACCTGGACGAGAACATCGGGTCCGTATATGGTAATCTTGCAACCTGAATTCAGTAATAGGTTACAGTTTCATCCGATCTGATATATTTCACACCTCAAACCTTACCTGGAGAAGAACATCGGGACTGTATATGGTAATCTTGAAACCTGGGTTCAGTAATAGGTTGCAGTTTCATCCGATCTGATATATTCCACACCTCACATCACCTGGACGAGAACATCGGGTCTGTAGATGGTAATCTCGCAACCTGAGTTCAGTAATATGTTGCAGTTTCATCCAATCTGATATATTTCACGTCTCAAAACTCACCTGCACGAGAACATCGGGTCTGTATATGGAATCTTGCAACCTGGGTTCAGTAACAGGTTGAAATTTCATCCAATATGATATATTTCACACCTCAAACCTCACTTGGACGAGAACATCGGGTCTGTATATGGTAATCTTGCAACCTGAGTTCAGTAATAGGTTGCAGTTTCATCCGATCTAATATATTTCACGCCTCAAACCTCACATGGACGAGAACATCGGGTCTGTATATGATAATCTTGCAACCTGAGTTCAGTAATAGGTTGCAGTTTCATCCGATCTGATATATTTCACACCTCAAACCTCACCTGGACGAGAACATCGGGTTTGTATATGGTAATCTTGCAACTAGAGTTCAGTAATAGATTGCAGTTTCATCTAATCTTATATATTTCACACCTCAAATCCCACCTGGACGAGAACATCGGGTCTGTATATGGTAATCTTGCAACCTGAGTTCAGTAATAGGTTACAAACTCATCCAATCTGATATATTTCACACCCCAAACCTCACTTGGACGAGAACATCGGGTTTGTATATGGTAATCTTGCAACCTGAGTTCAGTAATAGGTTGGAGTTTCATCCAATCTGATATATTTCACACCTCAAACCTCACCTGGACGAAAACATCGGGTCTGTATATGGTAATATTGCAACTTGAGTTCAGTAATAGGTTGATGTTTCATCCGATCTAAAATATTTCACACCTCAAAGCTCACCTGGAGGAGAACATAGGGTATGTATATGGTAATATTGCAACCTGAGTTCAGTAATAGGTTGCAGTTTCATCCGATCTGATATATTTCACACCTCAAACCTCACCTGGACGAGAACATCGGGTCTATAGATGGTAATTTTGTAACCCGAGTTTAGTAATAGGTTGCAGTTTCATCCAATCTGATATATTTCACACCTCAAACCTCACTTGGACGAGAACATCGGGTCTGTATATGGTAATCTTGCAACCTGAGTTCAGTAATAGGTTGCAGTTTCATCCGATCTGATATATTTCACACCTCAAACCTCACCTGGACGAGAACATCGGGTTTGTATATGGTAATCTTGCAACTAGAGTTCAGTAATAGATTGCAGTTTCATCTAATCTTATATATTTCACACCTCAAATCCCACCTGGACGAGAACATCGGGTCTGTATATGGTAATCTTGCAACCTGAGTTCAGTAATAGGTTACAAACTCATCCAATCTGATATATTTCACACCCCAAACCTCACTTGGACGAGAACATCGGGTTTGTATATGGTAATCTTGCAACCTGAGTTCAGTAATAGGTTGGAGTTTCATCCAATCTGATATATTTCGCACCTCAAACCTCACCTGGACGAAAACATCGGGTCTGTATATGGTAATATTGCAACTTGAGTTGAGTAATAGGTTGCAGTTTCATCCGATCTAAAATATTTCACACCTCAAAGCTCACCTGGAGGAGAACATAGGGTATGTATATGGTAATCTTGCAACCTGAGTTCAGTAATAGGTTGCAGTTTCATCCGATCTGATATATTTCACACCTCAAACCTCACCTGGACGAGAACATCGGGTCTATAGATGGTAATTTTGTAACCCGAGTTTAGTAATAGGTTGCAGTTTCATCCAATCTGATATATTTCACACCTCAAACCTCACTTGGACGAGAACATCGGGTCTGTATATGGTAATCTTGCAACCTGAGTTCAGTAATAGGTTGCAGTTTCATCCGATCTAATATATTCACGCCTTAAACCTCACATGGACGAGAACATCGGGTCTGTATATGATAATCTTGCAACCTGAGTTCAGTAATAGGTTGCAGTTTCATCCGATCTGATATATTTCACACCTCAAACCCACCTGGACGAGAACATCGGTTTGTATATGGTAATCTTGCAACTAGAGTTCAGTAATAGATTGCAGTTTCATCTAATCTTATATATTTCACACCTCAAATCCCACCTGGACGAGAACATCGGGTTCGTATATGGTAATCTTGCAACCTGAGTTCAGTAATAGGTTACAAACTCATCCAATCTGATATATTTCACACCCCAAACCTCACTTGGACGAGAACATCGGGTTTGTATATGGTAATCTTGCAACCTGAGTTCAGTAATAGGTTGGAGTTTCATCCAATCTGATATATTTCACACCTCAAACCTCACCTGGACGAAAACATCGGGTCTGTATATGGTAATATTGCAACTTGAGTTCAGTAATAGGTTGATGTTTCATCCGATCTAAAATATTTCACACCTCAAAGCTCACCTGGAGGAGAACATAGGGTATGTATATGGTAATATTGCAACCTGAGTTCAGTAATAGGTTGCAGTTTCATCCGATCTGATATATTTCACACCTCAAACCTCACCTGGACGAGAACATCGGTTCTATAGATGGTAATTTTGTAACCCGAGTTTAGTAATAGGTTGCAGTTTCATCCAATCTGATATATTTCACACCTCAAATCTCAAGTGGACGAGAACATCGGGTTTGTATATGGTAATCTTGCAACCCGAGTTTAGTAATAGGTTGCAGTTTCATCCAATCTGATATATTTCACACCTCATATCCCACCTGGACGAGAACATCGGGTCTGAATATGGTAATCTCGCAACCTGAGTTCAGTAATATGTTGCAGTTTCATCAAATATGATATATTTCACGTCTCAAAACTTACCTGGACGAGAACATCGGGTCTGTATATGGTAATCTTGCAACCTGGGTTCAGTAATAGGTTGCAATTTCATCCAATCTGATATATTTCACACATCATATCCCACCTGGACGAGAACATCGGGTCTGAATATGGTAATCTCGCAACCTGAGTTCAGTAATATGTTGCAGTTTCATCAAATATGATATATTTCACGTCTCAAAACTTACCTGGACGAGAACATCGGGTCTGTATATGGTAATCTTGCAACCTGGGTTCAGTAATAGGTTGCAATTTCATCCAATCTGATATATTTCAAATCTCAAACCTCACTTGGACGAGAACGTCGGGTCTGTATATGGTAATCTTGCAACCTGAGTTCAGTAATAGGTTGCAGTTTCATCCGATCTGATATATTTCACACATCAAACCTCATCTGGACGAGAACATCGGGGTTGTATATGGTAATCTTGCAACTAGAGTTCATTAATAGATTGCATTTTCATCTAATCTGATATATTTCACACCTCAAATCCCACCTGGACGAGAACATCGGGTCTGTAGATGGTAATCTTGCAACCTGAGTTCAATAATAGGTTATAGACTCATCCAATCTGATATATTTCACACCTCAAACCTCACCTGGACGAGAACATCGGGTTTGTATATGGTAATCTTGCAACCTGAGTTCAGTAATAGGTTGGAGTTTCATCCAATCTGATATATTTCACACCTCAAACCTCACATGGACGAAAACACCGGGTCTGTATATGGTAATATTGCAACCTGAGTTCAGTAATAGGTTGCAGTTTCATCCGATCTAATATATTTCACACCTCAAAGCTCACCTGGACAAGAACATAGGGTCTGTAAATGGTAATCTTGCAACCTGAGTTCAGTAATAGGTTGCAGTTTCATCCGATCTGATATATTTCACACCTCAAACCTCACATGGACGAGAACATCGGGTCTATAGATGGTAATTTTCTAACCTGAGTTCAGTAATAGGTTGCAGTTTCATCCAATCTGATATATTTCACACCTCAAATCTCACCTGGACGAGAACATCGGGTCTGAATATGGTAATCTCGCAACCTGAGTTCAGTAATATGTTGCAGTCTCATCCAATCTGATATATTTCACACCTCAAACCTCACCTGGACGAGAATATTGATAGCAAAAGGAATAAGTCCTAAAACTATGTTTTAACCTAAACCTGCAAGTATACAGGATCTAAAGTAGTGAGTGAGCAAATAAGGGGAAGTCCACAGGGACAAGGAGGGAGCTGGTGTTGTTTTCTAAATCTTTCTACTGATTTCTAAGTTTTCTAACTATTTCTAGTGACAGTTAATAAAAGCACTAGGGCATTTGAATCCACCTAATAATCTTAAGCTAAGGCAATACCTATTAAACTTATGTTCTTGTTCCTTTCCAGGGAAGGATAAAATGGATAATATGCCAACCATTCTCACTAACTCACCCCTAGCATAAACTGTCTTCTTACAGTACAGCCTATCACAGGTTCATTTGATCAATTTAGCTAACTATCATCCCTAACAGGATAAAATGGATAATAATTCTAGCTATGTTATCTAATTCACTCCTAGCATGAACTGTCTTCTCACAGTACAACTCATCACAAGTGCATTTGAATGCTTTATCTAGTAATCATCCTACAACAGTGAACATCATAAGAACATTAAATTGAACAGAAATTTTCTCAACATATGACTAAGGGTTTCATCTACACCCTAGCAAGAGTAATTAGAACATACTAGACATGGTGAACAAATACAATTGAAATTACTGACTTGAAATTAAACAAGAAGTAACAATAGAGAGCACTGGCTAGTCCAGGCCTCTAAGGTGGTGCTCTGGATAATCCAGGCATGCCCATTACAACATCCCAAAGCATCTATTTATACTCAATTACACTTTACAAGCAAAAACCCCAAAACAGTAAATTAGGGTTTCTGAAAATTGAAATTCAGTTTACCTAATCTTTGATAATGGCTTCTGTACGTCGACCCATCCCTCTATTTCTTCTCCTGATGCTACCCATGCCTCCAATTTGTGTTATTTCTCAAGCTAATTTACCAAACTCACACGCCTAGGGTTTCTGAGAAGAGGCGAGTGAATTAGGTGAATTAGGTCTCTGAAATTAGAAGGGAATAGGTGATGGATGATGGGGTGATGGGGTTGTTGGTGATTTGAGAGCTCGGTGGTGGTTGTGGTGGTGGCAGAGAGTTGGTGATGGCAGAGTTTTCTCTGCAGACGGTGAGGGAGAAGATGGAGTCGATAGAATTGGAGAAGGGTGCGTTTGTTTTGCGGGTATAGGTGTTAGGTGTTGTAGTGTTGAGCGGTTGTAGAAAATTAGATGTCCAGCGAAGATGATACGTTGGATGATCACATCTGGATTGAATCGAACGGCTAAGATGGAACAGGCTTGCAGCGACCGTTGGATGCGTGATACAACAATTCTGACGGCTTAGATTGGAGTTAGGTACTATGATGTTTGATGGGAGCTTCAAGATTTGATGCTCGGTGATGAGGCGACCGTTGGATGATGTGATGGATCCAATCTGACGGCTTTCATGGAAATGGGTATGGATATTGGAAATGGATTTGGGTAAGGGTTTTGGGCCTTGGGTATGCCAAGCCCATATCTTCTTTAAGGATAATTCTTCCTCTTCAAGCCCACTTCTAGTTGATCCGGCTCTTTTTGCTCCGTAATTTATCCAAACTTTATTTACAACCTAAAAATGCAAAATTAATTAATAAAAATATTTATTCTTGAAAACAACGAAAACACAGAATATGGGATAAAATGGAGCGTTAGTGCACAAAAGATGAGTTAAATGCCAATAAAAAGATATAGAAATATGCACTTTTTAGCACTCATCAAATACCCCCAAACCTGAATTTTACTTGTCCTCAAGTAAAACAAAACTAAGGAAATCCTAACTATACCACTGTCGCTGGTCTCTCGATTGCATTTAGCGAATGCAATAAGCCTTTTAAACCACTAAGTGTCCCTAGTGGACGAGTTGAAGTCTCGTGAAGGTTTGCTTAGAACGTACCTACAAAGTTCTAGGACAAAATATAAGCTCAGATTCCATGAAATGTGACATGTGCAAGACAGTATAAGCTCACAGCAAAATGGAGATGTCAATCTAGCTATCAAAGGCACAATCCTAGCACTGATAACAAATAAAGACAT
The DNA here is from genome assembly GCF_003573695.1 of Papaver somniferum. Lineage (NCBI taxonomy): Eukaryota > Viridiplantae > Streptophyta > Magnoliopsida > Ranunculales > Papaveraceae > Papaver > Papaver somniferum. Next base: position 67,849,699 of record NC_039365.1, read on the forward strand.
GTGATAAGAGTGTAAAGTGTATCTACACATGTGTAAAGAAAGATCGGATGTTATGACTACTAATCACCAAGAGATAGTTTCTCAGGCTAAGAACCGAGGTCGAAATCTAGCTAGCTGTCTGGACTTTACGAGAATTGTGAATGAGTTGGAGGTATTTCACAATTACTCGCGTTGTACATCAATGGCATACACCCTTCCTTGCTTATAACACAAAAACACAAAAGATGACTCTTTACATGACTCTTATTTACATTGATTACTCTCTTTTATTTTTGGAACAAGAGAGAACTATTGTCTTTAACATGACAAAACATGGAATAAATAAATACTTGATATTTTTTTTTATTATTTTTCTGATAGTTTTTTGATTTTTCTGAAATTTTTCTGATTTTTCTGATTTTTTTTTTTTGAAGAAATAACTTTGATCTTTACAACATAGTGACACTTTTGATACATGAACAAAAAGAAAAACATAATTACATGACTCTTAGCAAGAGGTGGCCCTTATCGAATGCATCCGGTCAAATTCTATGGTTGCTTTTCTTAACGTGTCCTCCAACTTCTATCCCAGCCAACCAAAGAACAAGCTAGTCAAGTCTCATTCAGTATTCTAAAGTGATTGGCAATCTAACTTCCTATCAAACACCTTGAAGATCGAGGCTATACATGTATTGGTAGATCGTGCGCGTGCAAGTTTCTTATCACTATGTGAATTGTGCTAGAATCAGGGTGCCTAAATATCTAGACTAAGACTCCTAATAATTACATATTTGCACAAGAGTCAACATTTCAAGGTAAATGAGCTCCATTTTTATGTTTTTATCATTTTTCTAATTTTTTTTTTTTTTTTTTTTCAAAAAGGAAGAGTTCAAATTTTTCAATTATAGCATGTTATCAAAGTATCTACTTTTCACCCCCAAACCTAAACTAAACATTGTCCTCAATGTTTCAAAAGATAAACATGATTATAACACATACCATGAGAACGATGCTAAGTGTAGAAAAAGGAAAGAGATTACCGGATATTGGCGAAAGCAAGTTTTGAACTCCATTATTCAAGGAAAAACCCAACATTAACTCAACTGAATTCACATTGGGTTAGCACAATATATACAAGAAACATATGATTCCACTAAACATTACCTACCAGATTATATACAAACAATTCACTATATACATACAGTTTAAAGAGTTGTGGATCAACCCAAAAGACAAAGTGTTGAAACATAGACAGTTTCAAACAACTAAAATTGGACTGAAATGAGAGCGAGAGTGAAAAACCGGATGAATCACCCCTAAACCTAAATTTTTCAACGGATTTATTTGTAAGCACAAAATCTAGCAATTTTGGGGGTTCAGGATTCACAAGGTCTAACTCAAAATGGACTATTTGCGAGATGGGCAAAGAAATGTATTCCAATTGTGGCTCCTTAAAAGTATTATATTTTGATGCAAAATAGTCCAAAAGGACTTGGGAGGCACACAGTTCCAATCCTAGATTAGGAATTTTCAGAAAAGTTGGTTTAAAAATTTTGTTACAAACCAAATCTAGGTTGGGTGGAATAATCTCAATATGTGATTTAGGTAGGAAAGTTGGTACTTCTAAATTATTTTCATGGATAAGATCAATAGTACCAACACATACTTTCCCTAAATCAGAAACAGGTAAAACATGCTCACATTCATCGAACAAATCATCAAGACCTAACTCGGTATCATGATTGTCCGAAGTACTCAAATCAACATCGGAATACATAACATTTTGTGACTTAGGAAAGGAATCAGACACATCAAATTCGTTTTTATGCATAATAAAATTAGTGTCTACAGAAGATTCAACTTCTCCTATGTCATGTTCATCTTCACAGAATAATTGTACAAGCCCCATATCAATATCAAAATCATATGAATTACAATGATTATTAGAAGAAACAACATTCATGAAGGTCGAGGGCGAGAAGCCATATGTTATTGAACCAAAAGGTTCCACAATATTTTCGGCAAAAACATGTTTTTCTAACATAACATCATCATAATCATCATAATCCTCATCATGGTAACATGCATATTGGTCCTCATTAAAAGTGGTGGTGTCCTTAGTCTATTCATGTTCATCTAAATTAGGTTCATATTCAACATCATTTACATGAATGGGACTAGACGCTTCATTAGGGACAACATACATTTCCTCATGAATTTTCTCCTTTTGTAGGTGAAGCAAAATATGATCTAACTTCGCCTGAATTCGTGATGTAGATCTATCAAAGTTTAGCTCACTGGGAGCTTCTATGGTGGAGTCTAAATTCATGGGAGTACAAAATTCTTCATGTTCAAATTGTGGTGATTGGTACATGTGTGCATGGTCATTAGGGTCTACAAAATATTGATCGCAACCCTCAAAGGATTGATTATGGTCCCAATGACTACCGGCCTTACAATCTGTGGGCATTTCATAAGTTGGATTTTCATGGTATCCCCTAGATTGCCTAAATTCATGCAAAATATAACAATATTCATCAAGGTGGTCTAAACCACCACATAAGGTACAAGCATGCATTTCCGGTTGGCTAGGTTGATACATGGGTGAATAGTTATACGGGTTTGCATATTGAGGCTCATGACCTTGAAAAGGTCCATAATTATAATCCCTATAACTATTGACATCATGGTTTGTGGGAGGCTCATAAGGTGAATCTTGCCCGTAAGCTTTTCTAATAGATTTATTCCCAGTGGCAGACCAAAATCCGTTCATTTTTAGATTTAGGGCCGAAGTGATGCTTTTAAATGGATGGCAATAAAATCAATGATGCCCATCAAACAATTTATACAAACAAAGCAAACCCACAAAAACACAAAAACACAAACCCACAGAAAATAAAAACCCAACTGTTGGGTTTAATATTACAAGCCCACAAGAAAAAAAGGAATCCCACAGGTTGGGTTCTCTCAATGGGTTTAGGCTTACCTATTTTTGGAGGGAAGCCCAGTTGGGCTTTGGTCCCTTTTAATTGTGTTGCAAAAGCCCAGTTGGGCTTGGATCTTCCTGACCTTTGTTTGTTTGAGGACCAGTTGGGATTTTGTTTTCTTTATTGCACAGCCCAGCAACAGAAGCTTGGCAGCAGGATCACTACTGCAGTTCAAACAGCAAGCCCAGTAGAATTGTTCAACAGCAAGTGGGCTTGTTCAATTGCAGCAGCTTTTGTCCTGAACCCAACAGCAAGGCAAAAGCAAGAGCAATAACAAGAGCAAGAGAAAGAAGAAAGACAATGCACTAAAGAGGTAAGACAATGCCTAGCAGGAAGTGCAAGAACAGGGACTACGCTTACACTAAGCTAAGCTAAAAGATGCAACTAAGTAAGCAAGAACAGCAAAGACGATGCAAGTATGACAACGGAATGATTATAACTACAATGATTTCTACAATAAAATGCTTACAGAATTGACTAACATGTAACTAAGCTAAGATGCAGCTAGTATGAAATGCAAGATACAAAAACAGCAAGCTAACATGAGAATGAACAAACATCAAAGAGCAATAAAAGAAAAACAAAGAAATATAACAACAGCGTAGCCACCGAGTCCCCGGCAGGGGCGCCAAAAACTTGATAAAAAGGAATAAGTCCTAAAACTATGTTTTAACCTAAACCTGCAAGTATACAGGATCTAAAGTAGTGAGTGAGCAAATAAGGGGAAGTCCACAGGGACAAGGAGGGAGCTGGTGTTGTTTTATAAATCTTTCTACTGATTTCTAAGTTTCCTAACTATTTCTAGTGACAGTGAATAAAAGCACTAGGGCATTTGAATCCACCTAATAATCCTAAGCTAAGGAAATACCTATTAAACTTATGTTCTTGTTCCTTTCCAGGGAAGGATAAAATGGATAATATGCCAACCATTCTCACTCTTTCACCCCTAGCATAAACTGTCTTCTTACAGTACAACCTATCACAGGTTCATTTGATCAATTTAGCTAACTATCATCCCTAACAGGATAAAATGGATAATAATTCTAGCTATGTTATCTAATTCACTCCTAGCATGAACTGTCTTCTCACAGTACAACTCATCACAAGTGCATTTGAATGCTTTATCTAGTAATCATCCTACAACAGTGAACATCATAAGAACATTAAATTGAACAGAAATTTTCTCAACATATGACTAAGGGTTTCATCTACACCCTAGCAAGAGTAATTAGAACATACTAGACATGGTGAACAAATACAATTGAAATTACTGACTTGAAATTAAACAAGAAGTAACAATAGAGAGCACTGGCTAGTCCAGGCCTCTAAGGTGGTGCTCTGGATAATCCAGGCATGCCCATTACAACATCCCAAAGCATCTATTTATACTCAATTACACTTTACAAGCAAAAACCCCAAAACAGTAAATTAGGGTTTCTGAAAATTGAAATTCAGTTTACCTAATCTTTGATAATGGCTTCTGTACGTCGACCCATCCCTCTATTTCTTCTCCTGATGCTACCCATGCCTCCAATTTGTGTTATTTCTCAAGCTAATTTACCAAACTCACACGCCTAGGGTTTCTGAGAAGAGGCGAGTGAATTAGGTGAATTAGGTCTCTGAAATTAGAAGGGAATAGGTGATGGATGATGGGGTGATGGGGTTGTTGGTGATTTGAGAGCTCGGTGGTGGTTGTGGTGGTGGCAGAGAGTTGGTGATGGCAGAGTTTTCTCTGCAGACGGTGAGGGAGAAGATGGAGTCGATAGAATTGGAGAAGGGTGCGTTTGTTTTGCGGGTATAGGTGTTAGGTGTTGTAGTGTTGAGCGGTTGTAGAAAATTAGATGTCCAGCGAAGATGATACGTTGGATGATCACATCTGGATTGAATCGAACGGCTAAGATGATACGTTGTTAGGTGGTGCTCTGGATAATCCAGGCATGCCCATTACAACATCCCAAAGCATCTATTTATACTCAATTACACTTTACAAGCAAAAACCCCAAAACAGTAAATTAGGGTTTCTGAAAATTGAAATTCAGTTTACCTAATCTTTGATAATGGCTTCTGTACGTCGACCCATCCCTCTATTTCTTCTCCTGATGCTACCCATGCCTCCAATTTGTGTTATTTCTCAAGCTAATTTACCAAACTCACACGCCTAGGGTTTCTGAGAAGAGGCGAGTGAATTAGGTGAATTAGGTCTCTGAAATTAGAAGGGAATAGGTGATGGATGATGGGGTGATGGGGTTGTTGGTGATTTGAGAGCTCGGTGGTGGTTGTGGTGGTGGCAGAGAGTTGGTGATGGCAGAGTTTTCTCTGCAGACGGTGAGGGAGAAGATGGAGTCGATAGAATTGGAGAAGGGTGCGTTTGTTTTGCGGGTATAGGTGTTAGGTGTTGTAGTGTTGAGCGGTTGTAGAAAATTAGATGTCCAGCGAAGATGATACGTTGGATGATCACATCTGGATTGAATCGAACGGCTAAGATGGAACAGGCTTGCAGCGACCGTTGGATGCGTGATACAACAATTCTGACGGCTTAGATTGGAGTTAGGTACTATGATGTTTGATGGGAGCTTCAAGATTTGATGCTCGGTGATGAGGCGACCGTTGGATGATGTGATGGATCCAATCTGACGGCTTTCATGGAAATGGGTATGGATATTGGAAATGGATTTGGGTAAGGGTTTTGGGCCTTGGGTATGCCAAGCCCATATCTTCTTTAAGGATAATTCTTCCTCTTCAAGCCCACTTCTAGTTGATCCGGCTCTTTTTGCTCCGTAATTTATCCAAACTTTATTTACAACCTAAAAATGCAAAATTAATTAATAAAAATATTTATTCTTGAAAACAACGAAAACACAGAATATGGGATAAAATGGAGCGTTAGTGCACAAAAGATGAGTTAAATGCCAATAAAAAAGGTATAAAAATATGCACTTTTTAGCACTCATCAAATACCCCCAAACCTGAATTTTACTTGTCCTCAAGTAAAACAAAACTAAGGAAATCCTACCTATACCACTGTCGCTGGTCTCTCGATTGCATTTAGCGAATGCAATAAGCCTTTTAAACCACTAAGTGTCCCTAGTGGACGAGTTGAAGTCTCGTGAGGGTTTGCTTAGAACGTACCTACAAAGTTCTAGGACAAAATATAAGCTCAGATTCCATGAAATGTGACATGTGCAAGACAGTAGAAGCTCACAGCAAAATGGAGATGTCAATCTAGATATCAAAGGCACAATCCTAGCACTGATAACAAATAAAGACATGTGATAAGAGTGTAAAGTGTATCTACACATGTGTAAAGAAAGATCGGATGTTATGACTACTAATCACCAAGAGATAGTTTCTCAGGCTAAGAACCGAGGTCGAAATCTAGCTAGCTGTCCGGACTTTACGAGAATTGTGAATGAGTTGGAGGTATTTCACAATTACTCGCGTTGTACATCAATGGCATACACCCTTCCTTGCTTATAACACAAAAACACAAAAGATGACTCTTTACACGACTCTTATATACATTGACTACTCTCTTTTATTTTTGCAACAAGAGAGGATGGAATTGATAAATACTTGATTTTTTTTTTTCTGATAGTTTTCTGAATATATACATCGTTTTTTTTTTTTTTTTTAACATGGTAACACTTTTGATATATATACAAAAGGAAACAAAAAATTACATGACTCTTAGCAAGAGGTAGCCCTTTTCGATGCACCCAGTTAAATTCGATGGTTGTCTTTCTTAATGTAACCTCCACCTTCTATCCTAACCAACCAAAGAACAAGCTAGTCAAGTTTCGTTCAGTATTCTAAAGTGATTGGCAACTAAAACTTCCGATAGAACACCTCAAGGATGAGGCTATACATGTATTGGTATATCGTGCGCGTGCAAGTTTCTTATCACTATGTGAATTGTGCTAGAATCAGGGTGCCTAAATATCTAGACTAAGAATCCTTATGTTTACATACATGCACAAGAGTCAACATTTCAAGGTAAATGAGCTCCATTTTTATGTTTTTTCAATTTTTTTAATTTTTAATTTTCATTTTTCATTTTTTTTTTCAAAAAGAAAGAGTTCTATTTTTCGATTATAGCATGTTATCAAAGTATCTACTTTTCACCCCCAAACCTAAACTAAACATTGTCCTCAATGTTTCAAAAGATAAACATGATTATAACACATACCATGAAACGATGTAGTGTAGAAAAAGGAAAGAGATTACCGATTTGGCGAAAGCAAGTTAACTCCATTATTCAAGAACCAACATATTAAGTAAAAGCACATTGGATTAGCAAATATATACAAAAAAAAATAAAATTCCACTAAAAACCTACCGATTATATACAAACATTCACTATATACATAAGTTAAAGAGTTGTGGATCAACCCAAAAGACAAAGTGTTGAAACATAGACAGTTTCAAACAACCAAAATTGGACTGAAATGAGAGCGAGAGTGAAAAACCGATGAATCACCCCTAAACCTAATTTTTCAACGATTTATTTTAAGCACAAAATCTAGCAATTTTGGGGTTTCAGGATTCACAGGTCTAACTCAAAATGGACTTTTGCGGATGGGCAAAGAAATGTATTCCAATTGTGGCTCCTTAAAAGTATTATTTTTGATGCAAAATAGTCCAAAAGGACTTGGGAGGCACACAGTTCCAATCCTAGGTTGGAATTTTCAGAAAAGTTGGTTTAAAAATTTTGTTACAAACCAAATCTAGGTTGGGTGGAATAATCTCGATATGCGATTTAGGTAGAAAGTTGGTACTTCTAAGTTATTTTCATGGATAAGATCAATAGTACCAACACATACTTCCCTAAATCAGAAAGGTAAAACATGCTCACATTCATCGAACAAACATCAAGACCTAAATCGGTATCATGATTGTCCGAGTACTCAAATCAACATCGGAAGAATAACATTTTGTGACTTAGGAAGGAATCAGACACATCAAATTTGTTTTCATGCATATAAAATTAGTGTCTACAGAAGATTCAACTTCTCCTATGTCATGTTCATCTTCACAGAATAATTGTACAAGCCCCATATCAATATCAAGATCATATGAATTACAATGATTATTAGAAGAAACAACATTCATGAAGGTCGAGGGCGAGAAGCCATATGTTATTGAACCAAAAGGTTCCACAATATTTTCGGCAAAAACATGTTTTTCTAACATAACATCATCATAATCATCATAATCCTCATCATGGTAACATGCATATTGGTCCTCATTAAAAGTGATGGTGTCCTTAGTCGATTCATGTTCATCTAAATTAGGTTCATATTCAACATCATTTACATGAATGGGACTAGACGCTTCATTAGGGACAACATACATTTCCTCATGAATTTCCTCCTTTTGTAGGTGAAGCAAAATCTGATCTAACTTCGCCTGAATTCGTGATGTAGATCTATCAAAGTTTAGCTCACTGGAGCTTCTATGGTGGAGTCTAAATTCATGGGAGTACAAAATTCTTCATGTTCAAATTGTGGTGATTGGTACATGTGTGCATGGTCATTAGGGTCTACAAAATATTGATCGCAACCCTCAAAGGATTGATTATGGTCCCAATGACTACCGGCCTCACAATCTGTGGGCATTTCATAAGTTGGATTTTCATGGTATCCCATAGATTGCCTAAATTCATGCAAAATATAACAATATTCATCAAGGTGGTCTAAACCACCACATAAGGTACAAGCATGCATTTCCGGTTGGCTAGGTTGATACATGGGTGAATAGTTATACGGGTTTGCATATTGAGGCTCATGACCTTGAAAAGGTCCATAATTATAATCCCTATAACTATTGACATCATGGTCTGTGGGAGGCTCATAAGGTGAATCTTGCCCGTAAGCTTCTCTAATAGATTTATTCCCAGTGGCAGACCAAAATCCATTCATTTTTAGATTTAGGGCCGAAGTGATGCTTTTAAATGGATGGCAATAAAATCAATGATGCCCATCAAACAAGTTATACAAACAAAGCAAACCCACAAAAACACAAAAACACAAACCCACAGAAATAAAAACCCAACTGTTGGGTTTAATATTACAAGCCCACAAGAAAAAAAGGAAGCCCACAGGTTGGGTTCTCTCAATGGGTTTAGGCTTACCTATTTTTGGAGGGAAGCCCAGTTGGGCTTTGGTCCCTTTTAATTGTGTTGCAAAAGCCCAGTTGGGCTTGGATCTTCCTGACCTTTGTTTGTTTGAGGCCCAGTTGGGATTTTGTTTTCTTTATTGCACAGCCCAGCAACAGAAGCTTGGCAGCAGGATCACTACTGCAGTTCAAACAGCAAGCCCAGCAGAATTGTTCAACAGCAAGTGGGCTTGTTCAATTGCAGCAGCTTTTGTTCTGAACCCAACAGCAAGGCAAAAGCAAGAGCAATAACAAGAGCAAGAGAAAGAAGCAAGACAATGCACTAAAGAGGTAAGACAATGCCTAAGGAAGTGCAAGAACAGGGACTACGCTTACACTAAGCTAAGCTAAAAGATGCAACTAAGTAAGCAAGAACAGCAAAGACGATGCAAGTATGACAACGGAATGATTATAACTACAATGATTTCTACAATAAAATGCTTACAGAATTGACTAACATGTAACTAAGCTAAGATGCAGCTAGTATGAAATGCAAGATACAAAAACAGCAAGCTAACATGAGAATGAACAAACAGCAAAGAGCAATGAAAGAAAAACAAAGAAATATAACAACAGCGAGCCACCGAGTCCCCGGCAGGGCGCCAAAAACTTGATAGCAAAAGGAATAAGTCCTAAAACTATGTTTTAACCTAAACCTGCAAGTATACAGGATCTAAAGTAGTGAGTGAGCAAATAAGGGGAAGTCCACAGGGACAAGGAGGGAGCTGGTGTTGTTTTAAATCTTTCTACTGATTTCTAAGTTTCCTAACTATTTCTAGTGACAGTGAATAAAAGCACTAGGGCATTTGAATCCACCTAATAATCCTAAGCTAAGGAAATACCTATTCAACTTATGTTCTTGTTCCTTTCCAGGGAAGGATAAAATGGATAATATGCCAACCATTCTCACTCTCACCCCTAGCATAAACTGTCTTCTTACAGTACAACCTATCACAGGTTCATTTGATCAATTTAGCTAACTATCATCCCTAACAGGATAAAATGGATAATAATTCTAGCTATGTTATCTAATTCACTCCTAGCATGAACTGTCTTCTCACAGTACAACTCATCACAAGTGCATTTGAATGCTTTAGCTAGTAATCATCCTACAACAGTGAACATCATAAGAACATTAAATTGAACAGAAATTTTCTCAACATATGACTAAGGGTTTCATCTACACCCTAGCAAGAGTAATTAGAACATACTAGACATGGTGAACAAATACAATTGAAATTACTGAACTTGAAATTAAACAAGAAGTAACAGTAGAGAGCACTGGCTAGTCCAGGCCTCTAAGGTGGTGCTCTGGAATCCAGGCATGCCCATTACAACATCCCAAAGCATCTATTTATACTCAATTACACTTTAAGCAAAACCCCCCAAAACAGTAAATTAGGGTTTCTGAAAATTGAAATTCAGTTTACCTAATCTTTGATAATGGCTTTTGTACGTCGACCCATCCCTTTATTTCTTCTCCTGATGTTACCCATGCCTATAATTTGTGTTATTTCTCAAGCTAATTTACCAAACTCACACGCCTAGGGTTTCTGAGAAGAGGCGAGTGAATTAGGTGAATTAGGTCTCTGAAATTAGAAGGGAATAGGTGATGGATGATGGGGTGATGGGGTTGTTGGTGATTTGAGAGCTCGGTGGTGGTTGTGGTGGTGGCAGAGAGTTGGTGATGGCAGAGTTTTCTCTGCAGACGGTGAGGGAGAAGATGGAGTCGATAGAATTGGAGAAGGGTGCGTTTGTTTTGCGGGTATAGGTGTTAGGTGTTGTAGTGTTGAGCGGTTGTAGAAAATTAGATGTCCAGCGAAGATGATACGTTGGATGATCACATCTGGATTGAATCGAACGGCTAAGATGGAACAGGCTTGCAGCGACCGTTGGATGCGTGATACAACAATTCTGACGGCTTAGATTGGAGTTAGGTACTATGATGTTTGACGGGAGCTTCAAGATTTGATGCTCGGTGATGAGGAAACCCTTGGATGATGTGATGGATCTAATCTGACGGCTTTCATGGAAATGGGTATGGATATTGGAAATGGATTTGGGTAAGGGTTTTGGGCCTTGGGTATGCCAAGCCCATATCTTCTTTAAGGACAATTCTTCCTCTTCAAGCCCACTTCTAGTTGATCCGGCTCTTTTTGCTCCGTAATTCATCCAAACTTTATTTACAACCTAAAAATGCAAAATTAATTAATAAAAATATTTATTCTTGAAAACAACGAAAACACAGAATATGGGATAAAATGGAGCGTTAGTGCACAAAAGATGAGTTAAATGCCAATAAAAAAGGTATAAAAATATGCACTTTTTAGCACTCATCAAATATCAGGTCTGTATATGGTAATCTTGTAACATGATTTCAAAAATAGGTTGCAGTTTATTCCAATCTGATATATTTCACACCTCAAACCTTACCTGGACGAGAACATCAGACATGTATATGGTAATCTTACAACCTGAGTTTAGTAATAGGTTGCAATTTTATCCAATCTGATATATTTCACACCTCAAACCTCACATGGACGAGAACATCTGGTCTGTATATAGTAATCTTGCAACCTGAGTTCAGTAATAGGTTGCAGTTTCATCAAATCTCATATATTTCACACCTCAAATCCCACCTGGACGAGAACATCAGGTTTGAAAATGGTAATCTCGCAACCTCAGTTCAGTAACATGTTGCAGTTTCATCGGGTATGATATGGTAATCTTGCAACTTGGTTTCAGTAATAGGTTGCAATTTCATCCAATCTGATATATTTCACACCTCAAACCTGACTTGGACGAGAACATCGGGTCTGTATATGGTAATCTTGCAACTTGAGTTCAGTAATAGGTTGCAGTTTCATCCGATCTAATATATTTCGCACCTCAAACCTCACCTGGACGAGAACATCGGGTCTGTAGATGGAAATCTTGCCACCTGAGTTCAGTAATTGGTTACAGTTTCATCCAATCTGATATATTTCACACCTCAAACCTTACCTGGACGAGAACATTGGGTCTGTACATGGTAATCTTGCAACCTAAGTTCAGTAATAGGTTGCAGTTTCATCGAATCTGATATATTTCACACCTGAAATCCCACCTGGACGAGAACATCGGGTCTGAATCTGGTAATCTCGCAACCTGAGTTCAGTAATAGATTGCAGTTTCATCCAATCTGATATATTTCACACCTTAAACCTCACCTGAACGGGAACATCGGAACTGTATATGGTAATCTTGCAACCTGAGTTTAGTAATAGGTTGCAATTTCATCCAATCTGATATATTTCACACCTCGAACCTCACCTGGACGAGAACATCGGGTCTGTATATGGTAATCTTGCAACCTGAGTTCAGTAATAGGTTGCAGTTTCATCAAATCTCATATATTTCACACCTGAAATCCCACCTGGACGAGAACATCAGGTCTGAATATGGTAATCTCGCAACCTCAGTTCAGTAACATGTTGCAGTTTCATCGGGTCTGATATGGTAATCTTGCAACTTGGGTTCAGTAATAGGTTGAAATCTCATACAATCTGATATATTTCACACCTCAAACCTCACTTGAACGAGAACATCGGGTCTGAATATGGTAATCTCGCAACCTGAGTTCAGTAATATGTTGCAGTCTCATCCAATCTGATATATTTCATGTCTCAAACCTCACTCGGACGAGAACATCGGGTCTGTAAATGGTAATCTTGCAACCTGAGTTCAGTAATAAGTTGCAGTTTCATCCGATCTGATATTTTTCACACCTCAAACCTCACCTGGACGAGAACATCGGGTCTGTATATGGTAATATTGTAACCTGAGTTCAGTAATAGGTTGCAGTTTCATCCAATCTGATATATTTCACACCTCAAATCCCACCTGGACGAGAACATCGGGTATGTATATGGTAATCTTGCAACCTGAGTTCAATAATAGGTTGTAGTTTCGTGAACATTGGGACTGTATATGGTAATTTCGTAACCTGATTTCAGTAATAGGTTGCAGTTTCATCTAATATGATATATTTCACACCTCTAACCTCACCTGGACGAGAACATCGGGTATTATATGGTAATCTTGTAACCTGAGTTCAGTAATAGGTTGCAGTTTCATCCAATCTGATATATTTCACACCTCAAATCCCACCTGGACGAGAACATGGGTCTGAATACGATAATCTTGCAACCTACGTTCAGTAATAGGTGGTAGTTTCATCCAATCTGATATATTTCACACCTTAAACCTCACTTGGACGAGAACATCGGGTCTGTATATGGTAATTTCGCAACCTGAGTTCAGTAATAGGTTGAAGTTTCATCCAATCTGATATATTTTACACGTCAAATGCCACCTGGATGAGAACATCGGGTCTTTATATGGTAATCTTGCAACCTCAATTCAGTAATAGGTTGCAGTTTCATCCGATCTGATATATTTCCCACCTTAAGCCTCACCTGGATGAGAAAATCGGGTCTGTATATGGTAATTTCGTAACCTAAGATCTGTAATAGGTTGAAATTTCATCCAATATGATAAATTTCACACCTCAAACCTCACCTGGAGGAGAACATCGGGTCTGTATATGGTAATATTGCAACCAGAGTTCAGTAATAGGTTGCAGTGTCATCCAATCTGATATATTTCACACCTCAAATCCCACCTAGACGAGAACATCGGGTCTGAATATGGTAATCTCGCAACCTGAGTTCAGTAATATGTTGCAGTTTCATCCAATATGATATATTTCACATCTCAAACCTCACCTGGACGAGAACATTGGGTCTGTATATGGTAATCTTGCAACCTGAGTTCAGTAATAGGTTACCGTTTCATCCGATCTGATATATTTCACACCTCAAACCTTACTTGGAGGAGAACATCGGGATTGTATATGGTAATCTTGAAACCTGAGTTCAGTAATAGGTTGCAGTTTTATCCGATCTGATATATTTCACACCTCACCTCACCAGGACGAGAACATCGGATCTGTATATGGTAATCTTGCAACCTGAGTTCAGTAATAGGTTGCAGTTTCAACCAATCTGATATATTTAATACCTAAAACCTTACCAGGACGAGAACATCGAGTCTTTATATGGTAATCTTGTAACCTGAGTTCAGTAATAGGTTGCAGTTTCATCCAATATGATATATTTAACACCTCAAACCTCACCTGGACGAGAATTTCAGGTATGTATATGGTAATCTTGCAACCTGAGTTCAGTAATAGGTTGCAGTTTCATCCAATCTAATATATTTCACACCTCAAACCCCACCTGGACGAGAACATCGGGTCTGTATATGGTAATCTTGCAACCAGAGTTCAGTAATAGGTTGCAGTTTCATCCAATCTGATATATTTCACACCTTGAATCCCACCTGGACGAGAACATCGGGTCTGAATATGGTAATCTCGCAACCTGAGTTCAGTAATATGTTGCAGTTTCATCCAATCTGATATATTTCACATCTCAAAACTCACCTGGACGAGAACATCGGGTTTGTATATGGTAATCTTGCAACCTGGGTTCAGTAATGTTGCAATTTATCCAATCTGATATATGTCACACCTCAAACCTCACCTGGACGAGAACATCGAGTCTGTATATGGTAATCTTGCAACCTGAGTTCAGTAATAGGTTGCAGTTTCATCCGATCTAATATATTTCACACCTCAAACCTCACCTGGACGAGAACATCGGGTCTGTATATGGTAATCTTGCAACCTGAGTTAAGTAATAGGTTGCAGTTTCATCCAATCTGATATATTTCACATCTCAAAACTCACCTGGACGAGAACATCGAGTCTTTATATGGTAATCTTGTAACCTGAGTTCAGTAATAGGTTGCAGTTTCATCCAATATGATATATTTAACACCTCAAACCTCACCTGGACGAGAATTTCAGGTATGTATATGGTAATCTTGCAACCTGGGTTCAGTAATATGTTGCAATTTCATCCAATCTGATATATGTCACACCTCAAACCTCACCTGGACGAGAACATCGGGTCGGTATATGGTAATATTGCAACTTGAGTTCAGTAATAGGTTGCAGTTTCATCCAATCTAATATATTTCACACCTCAAACCCCACCTGGACGAGAACATCGGGTCTGTATATGATAATCTTGCAACCTGAGTTCAGTAATAGGTTTCAGTTTCATCCAATATGATATATTTCACACCCAAAACCTCACTTGGACGAGAACATCGGGTCTGTATATGGTAATCTTGCAACCTGGGTTCAGTAATAGGTTATTGTTTCATCCGATCTAATATATTTCACGCCTCAAACCTCACATGGACGAGAACATCGGGTCTGTATATGATAATCTTGCAACCTGAGTTCAGTAATAGGTTTCAGTTTCATCTGATCTGATATATTTCACACCTCAAACCTCACCTGGACGAGAACATCGGGTTTGTATATGGTAATCTTGCAACTAGAGTTCAGTAATAGATTGCAGTTTCATCTAATCTGATATATTTCACACCTCAAATCCCACATGGACGAGAACATCAGGTCTGTAGATGGTAATCTTGCAACCTGAGTTCAGTAATAGGTTACAGACTCATCCAATCTGATATATTGCACACCTCAAACCTCACCTGGACGAGAACATCGGGTTTGTATATGGTAATTTTGCAACCTGAGTTCAGTAATAGGTTGGAGTTTCATCCAATCTGATATATTTCAAACCTCAAACCTCACCTGGACGAAAACATCGGGTCGGTATATGGTAATATTGCAACTTGAGTTCAGTAATAGGTTGCAGTTTCATCCGATATAATATATTTCACACCTCAAACCTCACCCTGGACGAGAACATCGGGTCTTTATATGGTAATATTGCAACCTGAGTTCAGTAATAGGTTGCAGTTTCATCCGATCTGATATATTTCACACCTCAAACCTCACCTGGACGAGAACATCGGTTCTATAGATGGTAATTTTGTAACCTGAGTTCAGTAATAGGTTGCAGTTTCATCCAATATGATATATTTCACACCTCAAATCTCACCTGGACGAGAACATCGGGTCTGAATATGGTAATCTCGCAACCTGAGTTTAGTAATATGTTGCAGTCTCATCCAATCTGATATATTTCATACCTCAAACCTCACCTGGACGAGAATATCAGGTCTGTATATTGTTATCTTGTAATCTGAGTTCAGCAATAGGTTGCAGTTTCATCCTAATATCTATATATTTCACACCTCAAACCTCACCTGGATGAGAACATCGGACCTGTATATGGTAATCTTGCAACCTGAGTTTAGTAATAGGTTGCAATTACATCCAATCTGATATATTTCACACCTCAAACCTCACCTGGACGAGAAAAACGGGTCTGTATATGGTAATCTTGCAACCTGAGTTCAGTAATAGGTTGCAGTTTCATCAAATCTCATATATTTCACACCTCAAATCCCACCGGACGAGAACATCAGGTCTAAATATGGTAATCTCGCAACCTCAGTTCAGTAACATGTTGCAGTTTCATCGGGTCTGATATGGTAATCTTGCAACTTGGGTTCAGTAATAGGTTGCAATTTCATCCAATCTGATATATTTCACACCTCAAACCTCACTTGGACGAGAACATCGGGTCTGTATATGGTAATCTTGCAACCTGAGTTCAGTAATAGGTTGCAGTTTCATCTGATCTAATATATTTCAAACCTCAAACCTCACCTGGACGAGAACATCGGGTCTGTAGATGGTAATCTTGCCACCTGAGTTCAGTAATTGGTTACAGTTTCATATAATCTGATATATTTCACACCTCAAACCTCACCTGGACGAGAACATTGGGTCTGTACATGGTAATCTTGCAACCTGAGTTCAGTAACAGGTTGAAGTTTCATCGAATCTAATATATTTCACACCTGAAATCCCGCCTGGACGAGAACATCGGGTATGAACCTGGTAATCTCGCAACCTGAGTTCAGTAATAGGTTCCAGTTTCATCCAATATGATATATTTCCCTCCTAAAATCTCACCTGGACGAGAACATCGGGTCTGAATATGGTAATCTCGCAACCTAAGTTCAGTAATATGTTGCAGTCTCATCCAATCTGATATATTTAATATCTCAAACCTCACCCAGACGAGAACATCGGGTCTGAATATGGTAATTTCGCAACCTGAGTTCAGTAATATGTTGCAGTCTCATCCAATCTGATATATTTCATATCTCAAACCTCACCCCGACGAGAACATCCGGTCTGAACCTGGTAATCTCGCAACCTGAGTTCAGTAATAGGTTGCAGTTTCATCCGATCTTATATATTTCACACCTCAAATCTCACGTGGTTGAGAACATCGGGTTTGTATATGGTAATCTTTCAACCAGAGTTCAGTAAGAGGTTGCAGTTTTATCGAATCTGATATATTTCACACGTCAAATCCCACCTGGACAAGAACATCGGGTCTGTATATGGTAATCTTGCAACCTGAGTTCAGTAATAGATTGCAGTTTCATCCAATCTGATATATTTTACACCTTAAACCTCACCTTGTCGAGAACATCGTGTCTGTATATGGTAATCTTGTAACCTGAGTTCAGTAATAGGTTGTCGTTTCATCCAATCTGATATATTTCACACCTCAAATCCCACCTGGACGAGAACATCGGGTTTGTGTATATGGTAATCTTGCAACCTGAGTTCAGTAATAGGTTGTAGTTTCATCCGATCTGATATATTTCACACCTCAAACCTCACCCGGACGAGAACATTGGGACTGTATATGGTAATTTCGCAACCCGATTTCAGTAATAGGTTGCAGTTTCATCTAATATGATATATTTCACACCTCAAACCTCACCTGGATGAGAACATCGGGTCTGTATATGGTAATCTTGTAACCTGAGTTCAATAATAGGTTGTAGTTTCATCCAATCTGATATATTTCACACCTCAAATCCCACCTGGACGAGAACATAGGTCTGAATACAGTAATCTTGCAACCTGAGTTCAATAATAGGTTGTAGTTTCATCCAATATGATATATTTCACACCTCAAACCTCACCTGGAGGAGAACATCGGGACTGTATATGGTAATCTTGCAACCTGAGTTCAGTAATAGGTTGAAGTTTCATCCAATCTGATATATTTCACACCTCAAATCCCACCTGGATGAGAACATCGGGTCTGTATATGGTAATTTGGCAACCAGAGTTCAGTAATAGGTTGCAGTTTCATCCGATCTAATATATTTCACACCTCAAACCTCACTTGGACGAGAACATCGGGTCTATAGATGGTAATTTTCTAACCTGAGTTCTGTAATAGGTTGTAGTTTCATCCAATCTGATATATTTCACACCTCAAACCTCACCTGGACGATAACATCGGGTATGAATATGGTAATCTCGCAACCTTAGTTCAGTAATATGTTGCAATCTCATCCAATCTGATATATTTCACACCTCAAACCTCACCTGGACGAGAATATCAGGTTTGTATATTGAAATCTTGTAATCTGAGTTCAGCAATAGGTTGCAGTTTCATCCTAATATCTATATATTTCACACCTCAAACCTCACCTGGACGAGAACATCGGACCTGTATATGGTAATCTTGCAACCTGAGTTTAGTAATAGGTTGAAATTTCATCCAATCTGATACATTTCACACCTCAAACCTCACCTGGATGAGAACATCGGGTCTGTATATGGTAATCTTGCAACCTGAGTTCAGTAATAGGTTGCAGTTTCATCAAATCTCATATATTTCACACCTGAAATCCCACCTGGACGAGTACATCAGGTCTGAATATGGTAATCTCGCAACCTCAGTTCAGTAACATGTTGCAGTTTCACCGGGTCTGATATGGTAATCTTGCAACTTGGGTTCAGTAATAAGTTGCAATTTCATCCAATCTGATATATTTCACACCTCAAACCTCACTTGGACGAGAACATCGGGTCTGTATATGGTAATCTTGCAACCTGAGTTCAGTAATAGGTTGCAGTTTCATCTGATCTAATATATTTCAAACCTCAAACCTCACCTGGACGAGAACATCGGGTCTGTAGATGGTAATCTTGCCACCTGAGTTCAGTAATTGGTTACAGTTTCATCCAATCTGATATATTTCACACCTCAAACCTCACTTGGTAGAGAACATTGGGTCTGTACATGGTAATCTTGAAACCTGAGTTCAGTAATAGGTTGCAGTTTCATCGAATCTGATATATTTCACACCTGAAATCCCACCTGGACGAGAACATCGGGTCTGAATCTGGTAATATCGCAACCTGAGTTCAGTAATAGGTTGCAGTTTCATCCAATCTGATATATTTCACACCTCAAATCTCACCTGGACGGAAACATCGGGTCTGAATATTGTAATCTCGCAACCTGAGTTCAGTAATATGTTGCAGTCTCATCCAATCTGATATATTTCACACCTCAAACCTCACCTGGAGGAGAACAACGGGACTGTATATGGTAATCTTGCAACTTGAGTTCAGTAATAGGTTGAAGTTTCATCCAATCTGATATATTTCACACCTCAAATTCCACCTGGATGAGAACATCGGGTCTGTATATGGTAATCTTGCAACTAGAGTTCAATAATAGGTTGCAGTTTCATCCGATCTGATATATTTCACACCTCAAACCTCACCTAGACGACAATATCGGGTCTGTATATGGTAATTTCGCAACCTGAGTTCAGTAATAGGTTGAAGTTTCATCCAATATGATATATTTCACACCTCAAACCTCACCTGTAGGAGAACATCGGGACTGTATATGGTAAAATTGCAACCTGAGTTCAGTAATAGGTTGCAGTTTCATCCGATCTGATATATTTCACACCTCAAACCTCACCTGGACGAGAACATCGGACCTGTATATGATAATCTTGCAACCTGAGTTTAGTAATAGGTTGCAATTTCATCCAATCTGATATATTTCACACCTCAAACCTCACCTGGACGAGAACATCGGGTCTGTATATGGTAATCTTGCAACCTGAGTTCAGTAATAGGTTGCAGTTTCATCCAATCTGATATATTTCACACCTCAAACCTCACCTGGAAGAAAACATCGGGTTTGTATATGGTAATATTGCAACTTGAGTTCAGTAATAGGTTGCAGTTTCATCCGATCTAATATATTTCACACCTCAAACCTCACCTGGACGAGAACATTGGGTATGTGTATGGTAATCTTGCAACCTGAGTTCAGTAATAGGTTGCAGTTTCATCCGATCTGATATATTTCACACCTCAAACCTCACCTGGACGAGAACATCGGGTCTATAGATGGTAATTTTGTAACCTGAGTTCAGTAATAGGTTGCAGTTTCATCCAATCTGATATATTTCACACCTCAAACCTCACCTGGACGAGAACATCGGACCTGTATATGGTAATCTTGCAACCTGAGTTTAGTAATAGGTTGCAATTTCATCCAATCTGATATATTTCAAACCTCAAACCTCACCTGGACGAGAACATCGGGTCTGTATATGGTAATCTTGCAACCTGAGTTCAGTAATAGGTTGCAGTTTCATCAAATCTCATATATTTCACACCTCAAATCCCACCTGGACGAGAACATCAGGTCTGAATATGGTAATCTTGCAACCTCAGTTCAGTAACATGTTGCAGTTTCATCGGGTCTGATATGGTAATCTTGCAACATGGGTTCACTAATAGGTTGCAATTTCATCCAATATGATATATTTCACACCTCAAACCTCACTTGGACGAGAACATTGGGTATGTATATGGTAATCTTGCAACCTGAGTTCAGTAATAGGTTGCAGTTTCATCCGATCTGATATATTTCACACCTCAAACCTCACCTGGACGAGAACATCGGACCTGTATATGATAATCTTGCAACCTGAGTTTAGTAATAGGTTACAGTTTCATCCAATCTGATATATTTCACACCTCAAACCTCACCTGGACGAGAACATCGGGTCTGTATATGGTAATCTTGCAACCTGAGTTCAGTAATAGGTTGCAGTTTCATCCAATCTGATATATTTCACACCTCAAACCTCACCTGGAAGAAAACATCGGGTTTGTATATGGTAATATTGCAACTTGAGTTCAGTAATAGGTTGCAGTTTCATCCGATCTAATATATTTCACACCTCAAACCTCACCTGGACGAGAACATTGGGTATGTGTATGGTAATCTTGCAACCTGAGTTCAGTAATAGGTTGCAGTTTCATCCGATCTGATATATTTCACACCTCAAACCTCACCTGGACGAGAACATCGGGTCTATAGATGGTAATTTTGTAACCTGAGTTCAGTAATAGGTTGCAGTTTCATCCAATCTGATATATTTCACACCTCAAACCTCACCTGGACGAGAACATCGGACCTGTATATGGTAATCTTGCAACCTGAGTTTAGTAATAGGTTGCAATTTCATCCAATCTGATATATTTCAAACCTCAAACCTCACCTGGACGAGAACATCGGGTCTGTATATGGTAATCTTGCAACCTGAGTTCAGTAATAGGTTGCAGTTTCATCAAATCTCATATATTTCACACCTCAAATCCCACCTGGACGAGAAAATCAGGTCTGAATATGGTAATCTTGCAACCTCAGTTCAGTAACATGTTGCAGTTTCATCGGGTCTGATATGGTAATCTTGCAACATGGGTTCACTAATAGGTTGCAATTTCATCCAATATGATATATTTCACACCTCAAACCTCACTTGGACGAGAACATTGGGTATGTATATGGTAATCTTGCAACCTGAGTTCAGTAATAGGTTGCAGTTTCATCCGATCTGATATATTTCACACCTCAAACCTCACCTGGACGAGAACATCGGACCTGTATATGATAATCTTGCAACCTGAGTTTAGTAATAGGTTACAGTTTCATCCAATCTGATATATTTCACACCTCAAACCTCACCTGGACGAGAACATCGGGTCTGTATATGGTAATCTTGCAACCTGAGTTCAGTAATAGGTTGCAGTTTCATCCAATCTGATATATTTCACACCTCAAACCTCACCTGGAAGAAAACATCGGGTTTGTATATGGTAATATTGCAACTTGAGTTCAGTAATAGGTTGCAGTTTCATCCGATCTAATATATTTCACACCTCAAACCTCACCTGGACGCGAACATCGGGTATGTGTATGGTAATCTTGCAACCTGAGTTCAGTAATAGGTTGCAGTTTCATCCGATCTGATATATTTCACACCTCAAACCTCACCTGGACGAGAACATCGGGTCTATAGATGGTAATTTTGTAACCTGAGTTCAGTAATAGGTTGCAGTTTCATCCAATCTGATATATTTCACACCTCAAATCTCACCTGGACGAGAACATCGGGTCTGAATATGGTAATCTCGCAACCTGAGTTCATTAATATGTAGCAGTCTCATCCAATCTGATATATTTATACCTCAAACCTCACCTGGACGAGAATATCATGTCTGTATATGGTAATCTTGTAACCGGAGTTCAGCAATAGGTTGCAGTTTCATCCAATATGATATATTTCACACCTCAAACCTCACCTGGACGAGAACATCGGACCTGTATATGGTAATCTTGCAACCTGAGTTTAGTAATAGGTTGCAATTTCATCCAATCTGATATATTTCAAACCTCAAACCTCACCTGGACGAGAACATCGGGTCTGCATATGGTAATCTTGCAACCTGAGTTCAGTAATAGGTTGCAGTTTCATCAAATCTCATATATTTCACACCTCAAATCCCACCTGGACGAGAACATCAGGTCTTAATATGGTAATCTTGCAACCTCAGTTCAGTAACATGTTGCAGTTTCATCGGGTCTGATATGGTAATCTTGCAACATGGGTTCAGTAATAGGTTGCAATTTCATCCAATATGATATATTTCACACCTCAAACCTCACTTGGACGAGAACATTGGGTATGTATATGGTAATCATGCAACCTGAGTTCAGTAATAGGTTGCAGTTTCATCCGATCTAATATATTTCACACCTCAAACCTCACTTGGACGAGAACATCGGGTCTGTAGATGGTAATCTTGCCACTTGAGTTCAGTAATTGGTTACAGTTTCATCCAATCTGATATATTTAACACCTCAAACCTCACCTGAACGAGAACATTGGGTCTGTACATGGTAATCTTGCAACCTGAGTTCAGTAATAGGTTGCAGTTTCATCGAATCTGATATATTTCACACCTGAAATCCCACCTGGACGAGAAAATGGGTCTGAATCTGGTAATCTCGCAACCTGAGTTCAGTAATAGGTTGCAGTTTCATCCAATCTGATATATTTCAAACCTCAAATCTCACCTGGACGAGAACATCGGGTCTGAATATGGTAATCTCGCAACCTGAGTTCAGTAATATGTTGCAGTCTCATCCAATCTGATATATTTCACACCTCAAACCTCACCTGGAGGAGAACATCGGGACTGTATATGGTAATCTTGCAACCTGAGTTCAGTAATAGGTTGAAGTTTCATCCAATCTAATGTATTTCATACCTCAAATCCCACATGGATGAGAACATCGGGTCTGTATATGGTAATCTTGCAACCAGAGTTCAGTAATAGGTTGCAGTTTCATCCGATCTGATATATTTCACACCTCAAACCTCACCTAGACGAGAATATCAGGTCTGTATATGGTAATTTCGCAACCTGAGTTCAGTAATAGGTTGAAGTTTAATCCAATATGATATATTTCACACCTCAAACCTCACCTGGAGGAGAACATAGGGACTGTATATGGTAAAATTGCAACCTGAGTTCAGTAATAGGTTGAAATTTTATCCAATCTGATATATTTCACACCTCAAACCTCACCTGGATGAGAACATCGGGTCTGTATATGGTAATCTTGCAACCTGAGTTCAGTAATAGGTTGCCTGAAATCCCACCTGGACGAGTACATCAGGTCTGAATATGGTAATCTCGCAACCTCAGTTCAGTAACATGTTGCAGTTTCACCGGGTCTGATATGGTAATCTTGCAACTTGGGTTCAGTAATAGGTTGCAATTTCATCCAATCTGATATATTCCACACCTCAAACCTCACTTGGACGAGAACATCGGGTCTGTATATGGTAATCTTGCAACCTGAGTTCAGTAATAGGTTGCAGTTTCATCTGATCTAATATATTTCAAACCTCAAACCTCACCTGGACGAGAACATCGGGTCTGTAGATGGTAATCTTGCCACCTGAGTTCAGTAATTGGTTACAGTTTCATCCAATCTGATATATTTCACACCTCAAACCTCACTTGGTAGAGAACATTGGGTCTGTACATGGTAATCTTGAAACCTGAGTTCAGTAATAGGTTGCAGTTTCATCGAATCTGATATATTTCACACCTGAAATCCCACCTGTACGAGAACATCGGGTCTGAATCTGGTAATATCGCAACCTGAGTTCAGTAATAGGTTGCAGTTTCATCCAATCTGATATATTTCACACCTCAAATCTCACCTGGACGGAAACATCGGGTCTGAATATGGTAATCTCGCAACCTGAGTTCAGTAATATGTTGCAGTCTTATCCAATCTGATATATTTCACACCTCAAACCTCACCTGGAGGAGAACATCGGGACAGTATATGGTAATCTTGCAACTTGAGTTCAGTAATAGGTTGAAGTTTCATCCAATCTGATATATTTCACACCTCAAATCCCACCTGGATGAGAACATCGGGTCTGTATATGGTAATCTTGCAACTAGAGTTCAATAATAGGTTGCAGTTTCATCCGATCTGATATATTTCACACCTCAAACCTCACCTAGACGAGAATATCGGGTCTGTATATGGTAATTTCGCAACCTGAGTTCAGTAATAGGTTGAAGTTTCATCCATTCTGATATATTTCACACCTCAAACCTCACCTGTAGGAGAACATCGGGACTGTATATGGTAAAATTGCAACCTGAGTTCAGTAATAGGTTGCAGTTTCATCTGATCTGATATATTTCACACCTCAAATCTCACCTGGACGAGAACATCGGGTTTGTATATGGTAATCTTGCAACCTGGGTTCAGTAATAGGTTGCAGTTTCATCCGATCTAATATATTTCACACCTCAAACCTCACCTGGACGAGAACATCGGGTATGTGTATGGTAATCTTGCAACCTGAGTTCAGTAATAGGTTGCAGTTTCATCCGATCTGATATATTTCACACCTCAAACCTCACCTGGACGAGAACATCGGGTCTATAGATGGTAATTTTGTAACCTGAGTTCAGTAATAGGTTGCAGTTTCATCCAATCTGATATATTTCACACCTCAAACCTCACCTGGACGAGAACATCGGACCTGTATATGGTAATCTTGCAACCTGAGTTTAGTAATAGGTTGCAATTTCATCCAATCTGATATATTTCAAACCTCAAACCTCACCTGGACGAGAACATCGGGTCTGTATATGGTAATCTTGCAACCTGAGTTCAGTAATAGGTTGCAGTTTCATCAAATCTCATATATTTCACACCTCAAATCCCACCTGGACGAGAACATCAGGTCTGAATATGGTAATCTTGCAACCTCAGTTCAGTAACATGTTGCAGTTTCATCGGGTCTGATATGGTAATCTTGCAACATGGGTTCACTAATAGGTTGCAATTTCATCCAATATGATATATTTCACACCTCAAACCTCACTTGGACGAGAACATTGGGTATGTATATGGTAATCTTGCAACCTGAGTTCAGTAATAGGTTGCAGTTTCATCCGATCTAATATATTTCACACCTCAAACCTCACCTGGACGAGAATATCGGGTCTGTAGATGGTAATCTTGCCACCCGAGTTCAGTAATTGGTTACAGTTTCATCCAATCTGATATATTTAACACCTCAAACCTCACCTGAACGAGAACATTGGGTCTGTACATGGTAATCTTGCAACCTGAGTTCAGTAATAGGTTGCAGTTTCATCGAATCTGATATATTTCACACCTGAAATCCCACCTGGACGAGAAAATGGGTCTGAATCTGGTAATCTCGCAACCTGAGTTCAGTAATAGGTTGCAGTTTCATCCAATCTGATATATTTCAAACCTCAAATCTTACCTGGACGAGAACATCGGGTCTGAATATGGTAATCTCGCAACCTGAGTTCAGTAATATGTTGCAGTCTCATCCAATCTGATATATTTCACACCTCAAACCTCACCTGGAGGAGAACATCGGGACTGTATATGGTAATCTTGCAACCTGAGTTCAGTAATAGGTTGAAGTTTCATCCAATCTAATATATTTCATACCTCAAATCCCACCTGGATGAGAACATCGGATCTGTATATGGTAATCTTGCAACCAGAGTTCAGTAATAGGTTGCAGTTTCATCCGATCTGATATATTTCACACCTCAAACCTCACCTAGACGAGAATATCAGGTCTGTATATGGTAATTTCGCAACCTGAGTTCAGTAATAGGTTGAAGTTTAATCCAATATGATATATTTCACACCTCAAACCTCACCTGGAGGAGAACATAGGGACTGTATATGGTAAAATTGCAACCTGAGTTCAGTAATAGGTTGAAATTTTATCCAATCTGATATATTTCACACCTCAAACCTCACCTGGATGAGAACATCGGGTCTGTATATGGTAATCTTGCAACCTGAGTTCAGTAATAGGTTGCCTGAAATCCCACCTGGACGAGTACATCAGGTCTGAATATGGTAATCTCGCAACCTCAGTTCAGTAACATGTTGCAGTTTCACCGGGTCTGATATGGTAATCTTGCAACTTGGGTTCAGTAATAGGTTGCAATTTCATCCAATCTGATATATTCCACACCTCAAACCTCACTTGGACGAGAACATCGGGTCTGTATATGGTAATCTTGCAACCTGAGTTCAGTAATAGGTTGCAGTTTCATCTGATCTAATATATTTCAAACCTCAAACCTCACCTGGACGAGAACATCGGGTCTGTAGATGGTAATCTTGCCACCTGAGTTCAGTAATTGGTTACAGTTTCATCCAATCTGATATATTTCACACCTCAAACCTCACTTGGTAGAGAACATTGGGTCTGTACATGGTAATCTTGAAACCTGAGTTCAGTAATAGGTTGCAGTTTCATCGAATCTGATATATTTCACACCTGAAATCCCACCTGTACGAGAACATCGGGTCTGAATCTGGTAATATCGCAACCTGAGTTCAGTAATAGGTTGCAGTTTCATCCAATCTGATATATTTCACACCTCAAATCTCACCTGGACGGAAACATCGGGTCTGAATATGGTAATCTCGCAACCTGAGTTCAGTAATATGTTGCAGTCTTATCCAATCTGATATATTTCACACCTCAAACCTCACCTGGAGGAGAACATCGGGACAGTATATGGTAATCTTGCAACTTGAGTTCAGTAATAGGTTGAAGTTTCATCCAATCTGATATATTTCACACCTCAAATCCCACCTGGATGAGAACATCGGGTCTGTATATGGTAATCTTGCAACTAGAGTTCAATAATAGGTTGCAGTTTCATCCGATCTGATATATTTCACACCTCAAACCTCACCTAGACGAGAATATCGGGTCTGTATATGGTAATTTCGCAACCTGAGTTCAGTAATAGGTTGAAGTTTCATCCATTCTGATATATTTCACACCTCAAACCTCACCTGTAGGAGAACATCGGGACTGTATATGGTAAAATTGCAACCTGAGTTCAGTAATAGGTTGCAGTTTCATCTGATCTGATATATTTCACACCTCAAATCTCACCTGGACGAGAACATCGGGTTTGTATATGGTAATCTTGCAACCTGGGTTCAGTAATAGGTTGCAGTTTCATCCGATCTAATATATTTCACACCTCAAACCTCACCTGGACGAGAACATCGGGTATGTGTATGGTAATCTTGCAACCTGAGTTCAGTAATAGGTTGCAGTTTCATCCGATCTGATATATTTCACACCTCAAACCTCACCTGGACGAGAACATCGGGTCTATAGATGGTAATTTTGTAACCTGAGTTCAGTAATAGGTTGCAGTTTCATCCAATCTGATATATTTCACACCTTAAATCTCACCTGGACGAGAACATCGGGTCTGAATATGGTAATCTCGCAACCTGAGTTCATTAATATGTAGCAGTCTCATCCAATCTGATATATTTACACCTCAAACCTCACCTGGACGAGAACATCGGACCTGTATATGATAATCTTGCAACCTGAGTTTAGTAATAGGTTGCAATTTCATCCAATCTGATATATTTCACACCTCAAACCTCACCTGGAAGAAAACATCGGGTTTGTATATGGTAATATTGCAACTTGAGTTCAGTAATAGGTTGCAGTTTCATCCGATCTAATATATTTCACACCTCAAACCTCACCTGGACGCGAACATCGGGTATGTGTATGGTAATCTTGCAACCTGAGTTCAGTAATAGGTTGCAGTTTCATCCGATCTGATATATTTCACACCTCAAACCTCACCTGGACGAGAACATCGGGTCTATAGATGGTAATTTTGTAACCTGAGTTCAGTAATAGGTTGCAGTTTCATCCAATCTGATATATTTCACACCTCAAATCTCACCTGGACGAGAACATCGGGTCTGAATATGGTAATCTCGCAACCTGAGTTCATTAATATGTAGCAGTCTCATCCAATCTGATATATTTATACCTCAAACCTCACCTGGACGAGAATATCATGTCTGTATATGGTAATCTTGTAACCGGAGTTCAGCAATAGGTTGCAGTTTCATCCAATATGATATATTTCACACCTCAAACCTCACCTGGACGAGAACATCGGACCTGTATATGGTAATCTTGCAACCTGAGTTTAGTAATAGGTTGCAATTTCATCCAATCTGATATATTTCAAACCTCAAACCTCACCTGGACGAGAACATCGGGTCTGCATATGGTAATCTTGCAACCTGAGTTCAGTAATAGGTTGCAGTTTCATCAAATCTCATATATTTCACACCTCAAATCCCACCTGGACGAGAACATCAGGTCTTAATATGGTAATCTTGCAACCTCAGTTCAGTAACATGTTGCAGTTTCATCGGGTCTGATATGGTAATCTTGCAACATGGGTTCAGTAATAGGTTGCAATTTCATCCAATATGATATATTTCACACCTCAAACCTCACTTGGACGAGAACATTGGGTATGTATATGGTAATCATGCAACCTGAGTTCAGTAATAGGTTGCAGTTTCATCCGATCTAATATATTTCACACCTCAAACCTCACTTGGACGAGAACATCGGGTCTGTAGATGGTAATCTTGCCACTTGAGTTCAGTAATTGGTTACAGTTTCATCCAATCTGATATATTTAACACCTCAAACCTCACCTGAACGAGAACATTGGGTCTGTACATGGTAATCTTGCAACCTGAGTTCAGTAATAGGTTGCAGTTTCATCGAATCTGATATATTTCACACCTGAAATCCCACCTGGACGAGAAAATGGGTCTGAATCTGGTAATCTCGCAACCTGAGTTCAGTAATAGGTTGCAGTTTCATCCAATCTGATATATTTCAAACCTCAAATCTCACCTGGACGAGAACATCGGGTCTGAATATGGTAATCTCGCAACCTGAGTTCAGTAATATGTTGCAGTCTCATCCAATCTGATATATTTCACACCTCAAACCTCACCTGGAGGAGAACATCGGGACTGTATATGGTAATCTTGCAACCTGAGTTCAGTAATAGGTTGAAGTTTCATCCAATCTAATGTATTTCATACCTCAAATCCCACATGGATGAGAACATCGGGTCTGTATATGGTAATCTTGCAACCAGAGTTCAGTAATAGGTTGCAGTTTCATCCGATCTGATATATTTCACACCTCAAACCTCACCTAGACGAGAATATCAGGTCTGTATATGGTAATTTCGCAACCTGAGTTCAGTAATAGGTAGAAGTTTAATCCAATATGATATATTTCACACCTCAAACCTCACCTGGAGGAGAACATCGGGACTGTATATGGTAAAATTGCAACTTGAGTTCAGTAATAGGTTGAAATTTCATCCAATCTGATATATTTCACACCTCAAACCTCACCTGGACGAGAACATCGGGTCTGTATATGGTAATCTTGCAACCTGAGTTCAGTAATAGGTTGCAGTTTCATCAAATCTCATATATTTCACACCTGAAATCCCACCTGGACGAGTACATCAGGTCTGAATATGGTAATCTCGCAACCTCAGTTCAAAACATGTTGCAGTTTCACCGGGTCTGATATGGTAATCTTGCAACTTGGGTTCAGTAATAGGTTGCAATTTCATCCAATCTGATATATTTCACACCTCAAACCTCACTTGGAAGAGAACATCGGGTCTGTATATGGTAATCTTGCAACCTGAGTTCAGTAATAGGTTGCAGTTTCATGTGATCTAATATATTTCAAACCTCAAACCTCACCTGGACGAGAACATCGGGTCTGTAGATGGTAATCTTGCCACCTGAGTTCAGTAATTGGTTACAGTTTCATCCAATCTGATATATTTCACACCTCAAACCTCACTTGGTAGAGAACATTAGGTCTGTACATGGTAATCTTGCAACCTGAGTTCAGTAATAGGTTGCAGTTTCATCGAATTTGATATATTTCACACCTGAAATCCCACCTGGACGAGAACATCGGGTCTGAATCTGGTAATATCGCAACCTGAGTTCAGTAATAGGTTGCAGTTTCATCCAATCTGATATATTTCACACCTCAAATCTCACCTGGACGAGAACATCGGGTCTGAATATGGTAATCTCGCAACCTGAGTTCAGTAATATGTTGCAGTCTCATCCAATTTGATATATTTCACACCTCAAACCTTACCTGGAGGAGAACATCGGGACTGTATATGGTAATCTTACAACTTGAGTTCAGTAATAGGTTGAAGTTTCATCCAATCTGATATATTTCACACCTCAAATCCCACCTGGATGAGAACATCGGGTCAGTATATGGTAATCTTGCAACCAGAGTTCTGTAATAGGTTGCAGTTTCATCCGATCTGATATATTTCACACCTCAAACCTCACCTAGACGAGAATATCGGGTCTGTATATGGTAATTTCGCAACCTGAGTTCAGTACTAGGTTGAAGTTTCATCCAATCTAATATATTTCACACCTCAAACCTCACCTGTAGGAGAACATCGGGACTGTATATGGTAAAATTGCAACCTGAGTTCAGTAATAGGTTGCAGTTTCATCCGATCTGATATATTTCACACCTCAAACCTCATCTGGAAGAGAACATCGGACCTGTATATGATAATCTTGCAACCTGAGTTTAGTAATAGGTTGCAATTTCATCCAATCTGATATATTTCACACCTCAAACCTCACCTGGACGAGAACATCGGACCTGTATATGGTAATCTTGCAACCTGAATTTAGTAATAGGTTGCAATTTCATCCAATCTGATATATTTCACACCTCAACCCTCACCTGGACGAGAACATCGGGTCTATAGATGGTAATTTTGTAATCTGAGTTCAGTAATAGGTTGCAGTTTCATCCGATCTGGTATATTTCACACCTCAAACCTCACCTGGACGAGAACATCGGACCTGTATATGGTAATCTTGCAACCTGAGTTTAGTAATAGGTTGCAATTTCATCCAATCTGATATATTTCACACCTCAAACCTCACCTGGACGAGAACATCGGGTCTGTATATGGTAATCTTGCAACCTGAGTTCAGTAATAGGTTGCAGTTTCATCAAATCTCATATATTTCACACTTCAAATCCCACCTGGAGAAGAACATCAGGTCTGAATATGGTAATCTCGCAACCTCAGTTCAGTAACATGTTGCAGTTTCATCGGGTCTGAATATGGTAATCTTGCAACCTGAGTTCAGTAATAGGTTGCAGTTTCATCCGATCTAATATATTTCACACCTCAAACCACAGCTGGACGAGAACATCGGGTCTGTAGATGGTAATAATGCCACCTCAGTTCAGTAATTGGTTACAGTTTCATCCAATCCGATATATTTCACACCACAAACCTCACCTGAACGAGAACATTGGGTCTGTACATGGTAATCTTGAAACCTGAGTTCAGTAATAGGTTGCAGTTTCATCTCAATCTGATATATTTCACACCTGAAATCCCACCTGGACGAGAACATCGGGTCTGAATCTGGTAATCTCGCAACCTGAGTTCAGTAATAGGTTGCAGTTTCATCCAATCTGATATATTTCACACCTCAAATCTCACCTGGACGAGAACATCGGTTCTGAATATGGTAATCTCGCAACCTGAGTTCAGTAATATGTTGCAATCTCATCCAATCTGATATATTTCATGTTGCAGTTTCATCCGATCTAATATATTTCACACCTCAAACCTCACTTGGACGAGAACATCGGGTCTGTAGATGGTAATCTTGCCACTTGAGTTCAGTAATTGGTTACAGTTTCATCCAATCTGATATATTTAACACCTCAAACCTCACCTGAACGAGAACATTGGGTCTGTACATGGTAATCTTGCAACCTGAGTTCAGTAATAGGTTGCAGTTTCATCGAATCTGATATATTTCACACCTGAAATCCCACCTGGACGAGAAAATGGGTCTGAATCTGGTAATCTCGCAACCTGAGTTCAGTAATAGGTTGCAGTTTCATCCAATCTGATATATTTCAAACCTCAAATCTCACCTGGACGAGAACATCGGGTCTGAATATGGTAATCTCGCAACCTGAGTTCAGTAATATGTTGCAGTCTCATCCAATCTGATATATTTCACACCTCAAACCTCACCTGGAGGAGAACATCGGGACTGTATATGGTAATCTTGCAACCTGAGTTCAGTAATAGGTTGAAGTTTCATCCAATCTAATGTATTTCATACCTCAAATCCCACATGGATGAGAACATCGGGTCTGTATATGGTAATCTTGCAACCAGAGTTCAGTAATAGGTTGCAGTTTCATCCGATCTGATATATTTCACACCTCAAACCTCACCTAGACGAGAATATCAGGTCTGTATATGGTAATTTCGCAACCTGAGTTCAGTAATAGGTTGAAGTTTAATCCAATATGATATATTTCACACCTCAAACCTCACCTGGAGGAGAACATAGGGACTGTATATGGTAAAATTGCAACCTGAGTTCAGTAATAGGTTGAAATTTTATCCAATCTGATATATTTCACACCTCAAACCTCACCTGGATGAGAACATCGGGTCTGTATATGGTAATCTTGCAACCTGAGTTCAGTAATAGGTTGCCTGAAATCCCACCTGGACGAGTACATCAGGTCTGAATATGGTAATCTCGCAACCTCAGTTCAGTAACATGTTGCAGTTTCACCGGGTCTGATATGGTAATCTTGCAACTTGGGTTCAGTAATAGGTTGCAATTTCATCCAATCTGATATATTCCACACCTCAAACCTCACTTGGACGAGAACATCGGGTCTGTATATGGTAATCTTGCAACCTGAGTTCAGTAATAGGTTGCAGTTTCATCTGATCTAATATATTTCAAACCTCAAACCTCACCTGGACGAGAACATCGGGTCTGTAGATGGTAATCTTGCCACCTGAGTTCAGTAATTGGTTACAGTTTCATCCAATCTGATATATTTCACACCTCAAACCTCACTTGGTAGAGAACATTGGGTCTGTACATGGTAATCTTGAAACCTGAGTTCAGTAATAGGTTGCAGTTTCATCGAATCTGATATATTTCACACCTGAAATCCCACCTGTACGAGAACATCGGGTCTGAATCTGGTAATATCGCAACCTGAGTTCAGTAATAGGTTGCAGTTTCATCCAATCTGATATATTTCACACCTCAAATCTCACCTGGACGGAAACATCGGGTCTGAATATGGTAATCTCGCAACCTGAGTTCAGTAATATGTTGCAGTCTTATCCAATCTGATATATTTCACACCTCAAACCTCACCTGGAGGAGAACATCGGGACAGTATATGGTAATCTTGCAACTTGAGTTCAGTAATAGGTTGAAGTTTCATCCAATCTGATATATTTCACACCTCAAATCCCACCTGGATGAGAACATCGGGTCTGTATATGGTAATCTTGCAACTAGAGTTCAATAATAGGTTGCAGTTTCATCCGATCTGATATATTTCACACCTCAAACCTCACCTAGACGAGAATATCGGGTCTGTATATGGTAATTTCGCAACCTGAGTTCAGTAATAGGTTGAAGTTTCATCCATTCTGATATATTTCACACCTCAAACCTCACCTGTAGGAGAACATCGGGACTGTATATGGTAAAATTGCAACCTGAGTTCAGTAATAGGTTGCAGTTTCATCTGATCTGATATATTTCACACCTCAAATCTCACCTGGACGAGAACATCGGGTTTGTATATGGTAATCTTGCAACCTGGGTTCAGTAATAGGTTGCAGTTTCATCCGATCTAATATATTTCACACCTCAAACCTCACCTGGACGAGAACATCGGGTATGTGTATGGTAATCTTGCAACCTGAGTTCAGTAATAGGTTGCAGTTTCATCCGATCTGATATATTTCACACCTCAAACCTCACCTGGACGAGAACATCGGGTCTATAGATGGTAATTTTGTAACCTGAGTTCAGTAATAGGTTGCAGTTTCATCCAATCTGATATATTTCACACCTCAAACCTCACCTGGACGAGAACATCGGACCTGTATATGGTAATCTTGCAACCTGAGTTTAGTAATAGGTTGCAATTTCATCCAATCTGATATATTTCAAACCTCAAACCTCACCTGGACGAGAACATCGGGTCTGTATATGGTAATCTTGCAACCTGAGTTCAGTAATAGGTTGCAGTTTCATCAAATCTCATATATTTCACACCTCAAATCCCACCTGGACGAGAACATCAGGTCTGAATATGGTAATCTTGCAACCTCAGTTCAGTAACATGTTGCAGTTTCATCGGGTCTGATATGGTAATCTTGCAACATGGGTTCACTAATAGGTTGCAATTTCATCCAATATGATATATTTCACACCTCAAACCTCACTTGGACGAGAACATTGGGTATGTATATGGTAATCTTGCAACCTGAGTTCAGTAATAGGTTGCAGTTTCATCCGATCTAATATATTTCACACCTCAAACCTCACCTGGACGAGAATATCGGGTCTGTAGATGGTAATCTTGCCACCCGAGTTCAGTAATTGGTTACAGTTTCATCCAATCTGATATATTTAACACCTCAAACCTCACCTGAACGAGAACATTGGGTCTGTACATGGTAATCTTGCAACCTGAGTTCAGTAATAGGTTGCAGTTTCATCGAATCTGATATATTTCACACCTGAAATCCCACCTGGACGAGAAAATGGGTCTGAATCTGGTAATCTCGCAACCTGAGTTCAGTAATAGGTTGCAGTTTCATCCAATCTGATATATTTCAAACCTCAAATCTTACCTGGACGAGAACATCGGGTCTGAATATGGTAATCTCGCAACCTGAGTTCAGTAATATGTTGCAGTCTCATCCAATCTGATATATTTCACACCTCAAACCTCACCTGGAGGAGAACATCGGGACTGTATATGGTAATCTTGCAACCTGAGTTCAGTAATAGGTTGAAGTTTCATCCAATCTAATATATTTCATACCTCAAATCCCACCTGGATGAGAACATCGGATCTGTATATGGTAATCTTGCAACCAGAGTTCAGTAATAGGTTGCAGTTTCATCCGATCTGATATATTTCACACCTCAAACCTCACCTAGACGAGAATATCAGGTCTGTATATGGTAATTTCGCAACCTGAGTTCAGTAATAGGTTGAAGTTTAATCCAATATGATATATTTCACACCTCAAACCTCACCTGGAGGAGAACATAGGGACTGTATATGGTAAAATTGCAACCTGAGTTCAGTAATAGGTTGAAATTTTATCCAATCTGATATATTTCACACCTCAAACCTCACCTGGATGAGAACATCGGGTCTGTATATGGTAATCTTGCAACCTGAGTTCAGTAATAGGTTGCCTGAAATCCCACCTGGACGAGTACATCAGGTCTGAATATGGTAATCTCGCAACCTCAGTTCAGTAACATGTTGCAGTTTCACCGGGTCTGATATGGTAATCTTGCAACTTGGGTTCAGTAATAGGTTGCAATTTCATCCAATCTGATATATTCCACACCTCAAACCTCACTTGGACGAGAACATCGGGTCTGTATATGGTAATCTTGCAACCTGAGTTCAGTAATAGGTTGCAGTTTCATCTGATCTAATATATTTCAAACCTCAAACCTCACCTGGACGAGAACATCGGGTCTGTAGATGGTAATCTTGCCACCTGAGTTCAGTAATTGGTTACAGTTTCATCCAATCTGATATATTTCACACCTCAAACCTCACTTGGTAGAGAACATTGGGTCTGTACATGGTAATCTTGAAACCTGAGTTCAGTAATAGGTTGCAGTTTCATCGAATCTGATATATTTCACACCTGAAATCCCACCTGTACGAGAACATCGGGTCTGAATCTGGTAATATCGCAACCTGAGTTCAGTAATAGGTTGCAGTTTCATCCAATCTGATATATTTCACACCTCAAATCTCACCTGGACGGAAACATCGGGTCTGAATATGGTAATCTCGCAACCTGAGTTCAGTAATATGTTGCAGTCTTATCCAATCTGATATATTTCACACCTCAAACCTCACCTGGAGGAGAACATCGGGACAGTATATGG
Source organism: Papaver somniferum (assembly GCF_003573695.1). NCBI lineage: Eukaryota > Viridiplantae > Streptophyta > Magnoliopsida > Ranunculales > Papaveraceae > Papaver > Papaver somniferum. The sequence goes on from NC_039365.1 coordinate 67,886,540, forward strand.
TAATCTTGCAACTTGAGTTCAGTAATAGGTTGAAGTTTCATCCAATCTGATATATTTCACACCTCAAATCCCACCTGGATGAGAACATCGGGTCTGTATATGGTAATCTTGCAACTAGAGTTCAATAATAGGTTGCAGTTTCATCCGATCTGATATATTTCACACCTCAAACCTCACCTAGACGAGAATATCGGGTCTGTATATGGTAATTTCGCAACCTGAGTTCAGTAATAGGTTGAAGTTTCATCCATTCTGATATATTTCACACCTCAAACCTCACCTGTAGGAGAACATCGGGACTGTATATGGTAAAATTGCAACCTGAGTTCAGTAATAGGTTGCAGTTTCATCTGATCTGATATATTTCACACCTCAAATCTCACCTGGACGAGAACATCGGGTTTGTATATGGTAATCTTGCAACCTGGGTTCAGTAATAGGTTGCAGTTTCATCCGATCTAATATATTTCACACCTCAAACCTCACCTGGACGAGAACATCGGGTATGTGTATGGTAATCTTGCAACCTGAGTTCAGTAATAGGTTGCAGTTTCATCCGATCTGATATATTTCACACCTCAAACCTCACCTGGACGAGAACATCGGGTCTATAGATGGTAATTTTGTAACCTGAGTTCAGTAATAGGTTGCAGTTTCATCCAATCTGATATATTTCACACCTTAAATCTCACCTGGACGAGAACATCGGGTCTGAATATGGTAATCTCGCAACCTGAGTTCATTAATATGTAGCAGTCTCATCCAATCTGATATATTTACACCTCAAACCTCACCTGGACGAGAACATCGGACCTGTATATGATAATCTTGCAACCTGAGTTTAGTAATAGGTTGCAATTTCATCCAATCTGATATATTTCACACCTCAAACCTCACCTGGAAGAAAACATCGGGTTTGTATATGGTAATATTGCAACTTGAGTTCAGTAATAGGTTGCAGTTTCATCCGATCTAATATATTTCACACCTCAAACCTCACCTGGACGCGAACATCGGGTATGTGTATGGTAATCTTGCAACCTGAGTTCAGTAATAGGTTGCAGTTTCATCCGATCTGATATATTTCACACCTCAAACCTCACCTGGACGAGAACATCGGGTCTATAGATGGTAATTTTGTAACCTGAGTTCAGTAATAGGTTGCAGTTTCATCCAATCTGATATATTTCACACCTCAAATCTCACCTGGACGAGAACATCGGGTCTGAATATGGTAATCTCGCAACCTGAGTTCATTAATATGTAGCAGTCTCATCCAATCTGATATATTTATACCTCAAACCTCACCTGGACGAGAATATCATGTCTGTATATGGTAATCTTGTAACCGGAGTTCAGCAATAGGTTGCAGTTTCATCCAATATGATATATTTCACACCTCAAACCTCACCTGGACGAGAACATCGGACCTGTATATGGTAATCTTGCAACCTGAGTTTAGTAATAGGTTGCAATTTCATCCAATCTGATATATTTCAAACCTCAAACCTCACCTGGACGAGAACATCGGGTCTGCATATGGTAATCTTGCAACCTGAGTTCAGTAATAGGTTGCAGTTTCATCAAATCTCATATATTTCACACCTCAAATCCCACCTGGACGAGAACATCAGGTCTTAATATGGTAATCTTGCAACCTCAGTTCAGTAACATGTTGCAGTTTCATCGGGTCTGATATGGTAATCTTGCAACATGGGTTCAGTAATAGGTTGCAATTTCATCCAATATGATATATTTCACACCTCAAACCTCACTTGGACGAGAACATTGGGTATGTATATGGTAATCATGCAACCTGAGTTCAGTAATAGGTTGCAGTTTCATCCGATCTAATATATTTCACACCTCAAACCTCACTTGGACGAGAACATCGGGTCTGTAGATGGTAATCTTGCCACTTGAGTTCAGTAATTGGTTACAGTTTCATCCAATCTGATATATTTAACACCTCAAACCTCACCTGAACGAGAACATTGGGTCTGTACATGGTAATCTTGCAACCTGAGTTCAGTAATAGGTTGCAGTTTCATCGAATCTGATATATTTCACACCTGAAATCCCACCTGGACGAGAAAATGGGTCTGAATCTGGTAATCTCGCAACCTGAGTTCAGTAATAGGTTGCAGTTTCATCCAATCTGATATATTTCAAACCTCAAATCTCACCTGGACGAGAACATCGGGTCTGAATATGGTAATCTCGCAACCTGAGTTCAGTAATATGTTGCAGTCTCATCCAATCTGATATATTTCACACCTCAAACCTCACCTGGAGGAGAACATCGGGACTGTATATGGTAATCTTGCAACCTGAGTTCAGTAATAGGTTGAAGTTTCATCCAATCTAATGTATTTCATACCTCAAATCCCACATGGATGAGAACATCGGGTCTGTATATGGTAATCTTGCAACCAGAGTTCAGTAATAGGTTGCAGTTTCATCCGATCTGATATATTTCACACCTCAAACCTCACCTAGACGAGAATATCAGGTCTGTATATGGTAATTTCGCAACCTGAGTTCAGTAATAGGTAGAAGTTTAATCCAATATGATATATTTCACACCTCAAACCTCACCTGGAGGAGAACATCGGGACTGTATATGGTAAAATTGCAACTTGAGTTCAGTAATAGGTTGAAATTTCATCCAATCTGATATATTTCACACCTCAAACCTCACCTGGACGAGAACATCGGGTCTGTATATGGTAATCTTGCAACCTGAGTTCAGTAATAGGTTGCAGTTTCATCAAATCTCATATATTTCACACCTGAAATCCCACCTGGACGAGTACATCAGGTCTGAATATGGTAATCTCGCAACCTCAGTTCAAAACATGTTGCAGTTTCACCGGGTCTGATATGGTAATCTTGCAACTTGGGTTCAGTAATAGGTTGCAATTTCATCCAATCTGATATATTTCACACCTCAAACCTCACTTGGAAGAGAACATCGGGTCTGTATATGGTAATCTTGCAACCTGAGTTCAGTAATAGGTTGCAGTTTCATGTGATCTAATATATTTCAAACCTCAAACCTCACCTGGACGAGAACATCGGGTCTGTAGATGGTAATCTTGCCACCTGAGTTCAGTAATTGGTTACAGTTTCATCCAATCTGATATATTTCACACCTCAAACCTCACTTGGTAGAGAACATTAGGTCTGTACATGGTAATCTTGCAACCTGAGTTCAGTAATAGGTTGCAGTTTCATCGAATTTGATATATTTCACACCTGAAATCCCACCTGGACGAGAACATCGGGTCTGAATCTGGTAATATCGCAACCTGAGTTCAGTAATAGGTTGCAGTTTCATCCAATCTGATATATTTCACACCTCAAATCTCACCTGGACGAGAACATCGGGTCTGAATATGGTAATCTCGCAACCTGAGTTCAGTAATATGTTGCAGTCTCATCCAATTTGATATATTTCACACCTCAAACCTTACCTGGAGGAGAACATCGGGACTGTATATGGTAATCTTACAACTTGAGTTCAGTAATAGGTTGAAGTTTCATCCAATCTGATATATTTCACACCTCAAATCCCACCTGGATGAGAACATCGGGTCAGTATATGGTAATCTTGCAACCAGAGTTCTGTAATAGGTTGCAGTTTCATCCGATCTGATATATTTCACACCTCAAACCTCACCTAGACGAGAATATCGGGTCTGTATATGGTAATTTCGCAACCTGAGTTCAGTACTAGGTTGAAGTTTCATCCAATCTAATATATTTCACACCTCAAACCTCACCTGTAGGAGAACATCGGGACTGTATATGGTAAAATTGCAACCTGAGTTCAGTAATAGGTTGCAGTTTCATCCGATCTGATATATTTCACACCTCAAACCTCATCTGGAAGAGAACATCGGACCTGTATATGATAATCTTGCAACCTGAGTTTAGTAATAGGTTGCAATTTCATCCAATCTGATATATTTCACACCTCAAACCTCACCTGGACGAGAACATCGGACCTGTATATGGTAATCTTGCAACCTGAATTTAGTAATAGGTTGCAATTTCATCCAATCTGATATATTTCACACCTCAACCCTCACCTGGACGAGAACATCGGGTCTATAGATGGTAATTTTGTAATCTGAGTTCAGTAATAGGTTGCAGTTTCATCCGATCTGGTATATTTCACACCTCAAACCTCACCTGGACGAGAACATCGGACCTGTATATGGTAATCTTGCAACCTGAGTTTAGTAATAGGTTGCAATTTCATCCAATCTGATATATTTCACACCTCAAACCTCACCTGGACGAGAACATCGGGTCTGTATATGGTAATCTTGCAACCTGAGTTCAGTAATAGGTTGCAGTTTCATCAAATCTCATATATTTCACACTTCAAATCCCACCTGGAGAAGAACATCAGGTCTGAATATGGTAATCTCGCAACCTCAGTTCAGTAACATGTTGCAGTTTCATCGGGTCTGAATATGGTAATCTTGCAACCTGAGTTCAGTAATAGGTTGCAGTTTCATCCGATCTAATATATTTCACACCTCAAACCACAGCTGGACGAGAACATCGGGTCTGTAGATGGTAATAATGCCACCTCAGTTCAGTAATTGGTTACAGTTTCATCCAATCCGATATATTTCACACCACAAACCTCACCTGAACGAGAACATTGGGTCTGTACATGGTAATCTTGAAACCTGAGTTCAGTAATAGGTTGCAGTTTCATCTCAATCTGATATATTTCACACCTGAAATCCCACCTGGACGAGAACATCGGGTCTGAATCTGGTAATCTCGCAACCTGAGTTCAGTAATAGGTTGCAGTTTCATCCAATCTGATATATTTCACACCTCAAATCTCACCTGGACGAGAACATCGGTTCTGAATATGGTAATCTCGCAACCTGAGTTCAGTAATATGTTGCAATCTCATCCAATCTGATATATTTCATATCTCAAACCTCACCCGGACGAGAACATCGGGTCTGTACATGGTTATCTTGCAACCTGATTTCAGTAATAGGTTGCAGTTTCATCCGATCTGATATTTTTCACACCTCAAACATCACCTGGACGAGAACATCGGGTTTGTATATGGTAATCTTACAACCAGAGTTTAGTAATAGGTTCCAGTTTCATCGAATCTGATATATTTCACACGTCAAATCCCACTTGGACGAGAACATCGGGTCTGTATATGGTAATCTTGCAACCTGATTTCAGTAATAGATTGTAGTTTCATCCAATCTGATATATTTTATACCTTAAACCTCACCTGGACGAGAACATCGGGTCTGTATATGGTAATCTTGTAACCTGAGTTCAGTAATAGGTTACAGTTTCATCCAATATGATATATTTCACAACTCAAATCCCACCTGGACGAGAACATCGGGTCTGTATATGGTAATCTTGCAACCTGAGTTCAGTAATAGGTTGTAGTTTCATCCGATCTGATATATTTCACACCTCAAACCTCACCTGGACGAGGACATCGGGTCTGTATATGGTAATATTGCTACCTGAGTTCAGTAATAGGTTGCAGTTTCATACAATATGATATATTTTACACCTAAAACCTCACCAGGACGAGAACATCGGGTCTGTATATGGTAATCTTGCAACCTGATTCAGTAATAGGTTGCGGTTTCATCCGATCTAATATATTTCACACCTCAAACCTCACCTGGACGAGAACATCAGATCTATAGATGGTAATTTTGTAACCTAAGTTCAGTAATAGGTTGAAGTTTCATCCAATCTGATATATTTAACACCTCAAACCTCACCTGGACGAGAACATAAGGTCTGTATATGGTAATCTTGCAACCTAATTCAGTAATAGGTTGCAGTTTCATCCGATCTAATATATTTCACACCTCAAACCTCACCTGGACTAGAACATCGGGTCTGTATATGGTAATCTTGTAATCTGAGTTCAGTAATAGGTTGCAGTTTAATCCAATATTATATATTTCACACCTCAAATCCCACCTGGACGAGAACATGGGTCTGAATACGATAATCTTGCAACCTACATTCAGTAATAGGTTGTAGTTTCATCCAATTTGAAATATTTCACACCCTCACCTGGACGAGAACATCGGGTCTGTATATGGTAATTTCGCAACCTGAGTTCAGTAATAGGTTGAAGTTTCATCCAATCTGATATATTTCACACCTCAAATACCACTTGGATGAGAACATCGGGTCTTTATATGGTAATCTTGCAACCTGAATTCAGTAATAGGTTGAACTTTCATCCGATCTGATAAATTTCAAACCTCAAACCTCACCTGGAGGAGAACATTGGGACTGTATATGGTAACCTTATAACCTGAGTTCAGTAATAGGTTACAGTTTCATCCGATCTGATATATTTCACACCTCAAACCTCACCTGGACGAGAACATCGGGTCTTTATATGGTAATCTTGCAACATGAATTCAATAATAGGTTTCAGTTTCATCGGATCTTATATATTTCACACCTCAAACCTCACGTGGACGAGAACATCGGGTTTGTATATGGTAATCTTACAACCAGAGTTCAATAATAGATTGCAGTTTCATCGAATCTGATATATTTCACACGTCAAATCCCACCTGGACGAGAACATCGGGTCTGTATATGGTAATCTTGCAACCTGAGTTCAGTAATAGATTGCAGTTTCATCCAATCTGATATTTTTATACCTTAAACCTCACCTGGACGAGAACATCGTGTCTGTATATGGTAATCTTGTAACCTGAGTTCAGTAATAGGTTGCCGTTTCATCCTATCTGATATATTTCACACCTCAAATCCCACCTGGACGAGAACATCGGGTCTGTATATGGTAATATTGCCACCTGAGTTCAGTAATAGGTTGTAGTTTCAACCGATCTGATATATTTCACACCTCAAACCTCACCTGGACGAGAACATTGGGACTGTATATGGTAATTTTGAAACCTGATTTCAGCAGTAGGTTGCGGTTTCATATAATATGATATATTTCACACCTCAAACCTCACCTGGACGAGAACATCGGGTCTGTATATGGTAATCTTGTAACCTGATTTCAATAATAGGTTGCAGTTTCATCCAATCAGATATATTTCACACCTCAAATCCCACCTAGACGAGAACATGGGTCTGAATACGGTAATCTTGCAACCTGAGTTCAGTAATAGGTTGTAGTTTCATCCAATCTGATATATTTCACACCTTAACCTCACCTGGACGAGAACATCGGGTTTGTATATGTTAATTTCGCAACCTGAGTTCAGTAATAGGTTGAGGTTTCAACCAATCTGATATATTTCACACCTCAAATCCCACCTGGATGACAACATAGGGTCTGTATATGGTAATCTTGCAATCAGAGTTCAGTAATAGGTTGCAGTTTCATCCGATATGATATATTTCACACCTCAAAACTCACCAAGACGAGAAAATCGGGTCTGTATATGGTAATTTCGCAACCTGAGTTCAGGAATAGGTTGAAGTTTCATCCAATCTGATATATTTCACACTTCAAACCTCACCTGGAGGAGAACATCGGGACTGTATATGGTAATCTTGCAACCTGAGTTCAGTAATAGGTTGAAGTTTCATCCAATCTGATATATTTCACACCTAAAATCCCACCTGGATGAGAACATCGGGTCTGTATATGGTAATATTGCAACCAGAGTTCAGTAATAGGTTGCAGTTTCATCCGATCAGATATATTTCACACCTCAAACCTCACCTAGACGAGAATATCCGGTCTGTATATGGTAATTTCGCAACCTGAGTTCAGTAATAGGTTGAAGTTTCATCCAATCTGATATATTTCACACCTCAAACCTCACCTGTAGGAGAACATCGGGACTGTATATTGTAATCTTGCAACCTGAGTTCAGTAATAGGTTGCAGTTTCATCCGATCTAATATATTTCACACCTCAAACCTCACCTGGACGAGAACATCGGGTCTGTATATGGTAATCTTGCAACCTGAGTTCAGTAATAGGTAGCAGTTTCATCCGATCTGATATATTTCACACCTTAAATACCACCTGGATGAGAACATCAGGTCCGTATATGGTAATCTTGCAACCAGAGTTCAGTAATAGGTTGCAGTTTCATCCAATCTGATATATTTCACACCTCAAACCTCACCTGGAGGAGAACATCGGGACTGTATATGGTAATCTGGCAACCTGAGTTCAGTAATAGGTTGCAGTTTCATCCGATCTAATATATTTCACACCTCAAACCTCACCTGGACGAGAACATCGGGTTTGTATATGGTAATTTCGCAACCTGAGTTCAATAATAGGTTGAAGTTTCATCCAATCTGATATATTTCACACCTCAAACCTCACCTAGACGAGAACATCGGGTCTGTATATGGTAATCTTGCAATCAGAGTTCAGTAATAGGTTGCAGTTTCATCCGATATGATATATTTCACACCTCAAACCTCACCAAGACGAGAAAATCGGGTATTTATATGGTAATTTCGCAACCTGAGTTCAGTAATAAGTTGAATTTTCATCCAATCTGATATATTTCACACTTCAAACCTCACCTGGAGGAGAACATCGGGACTGTATATGGTAATCTTGCAACCTGAGTTCAGTAATAGGTAGCAGTTTCATCCGATCTGATATATTTCACACCTCAAATCCCACCTGGATGAGAACATCGGGTCCGTATATGGTAATCTTGCAACCAGAGTTCAGTAATAGGTTGCAGTTTCATCCGATCTAATATAATTCACACCTCAAACCTCACCTGGACGAGAACATCGGGTCTGTATATGGTAATCTTGCAACCTGAGTTCAGTAATAGGTAGCAGTTTCATCCGATCTGATATATTTCACACCTCAAATCCCACCTGGATGAGACAATCGGGTCCGTATATGGTAATCTTGCAACCAGAGTTCAGTAATAGGTTGCAGTTTCATCCGATCTGATATATTTCACACCTCAAACCTCACCTGCAGGAGAACATCGGACTGTATATGGTAATCTTGCAACCTGAGTTCAGTAATAGGTTGCAGTTTCATCCAATCTAATATATTTCACACCTCAAACCTCACCTGGAGGAGAACATCGGGACTGTATATGGTAATCTTGCAACCTGAGTTCAGTAATAGGTTGCAGTTTCATTCGATCTAATATATTTCACACCTCAAACCTCACCTGGACGAGAATATCGGGTCTGTATATGGTAATTTCGCAACCTGAGTTCAGCAATAGGCTGAAATTTCATCCAATCTGATATATTTCACACCTCAAACCTCACCTGGAGGAGAACATCGGGACTGTATATGGTAATCTTGCAACCTGAGTTCAGTAATAGGTTGCAGTTTCATTCGATCTGATATATTTCACACCTCAAACCTCACCTAGACGAGAACATCGGGTCTGTATATGGTAATCTTGCAACCTGAGTTCAGTAATAGGTTGCAGTTTCATACAATCTTATATATTTTACACCTAAAACCTCACCAGGACGAGAACATCGGGTCTGTATATGGTAATCTTGCAACCTGAGTTCAGTAATAGGTTGCAGTTTCATCCGATCTAATATATTTCACACCTCAAACCTCACCTGGACGAGAACATCGGGTCTGTATATGGTAATCTTGCAACCTGAGTTCAGTAATAGGTAGCAGTTTCATCCGATCTGATATATTTCACACCTCAAACCTCACCTGGACGAGAACATCGGGTCTATAGATGGTAATTTTGTAACCTGAGTTCAGTACTAGGTTGCAGTTTCATCCAATCTGATATATTTCACACCTCAAACCTCACATGGACGAGAACATCGGGTCTGTATATGGTAATCGTAAAACCTGAGTTCAGTAATAGGTTGCAGTTTCATCCGATCTAATATATTTCACACCTCAAACCTCACCTGGACTAGAACATCGGGTCTGTATATGGTAATCTCGCAACCTGAGTTCAGTAGTACGTTGCAGATTCATCCAATCTGATATATTTCAGACCTCAAACCTCACCTGGACGAGAACATCGGGTCTGTATATGGTAATCTTGCAACCTGAGTTCAATAATAGGTTGCAGTTTCATCCAATCTGATATATTTCACACCTCAAATCCCACCTGGACGAGAACATGGGTCTGAATACGGTAATCTTGCAACCTGAGTTCAGTAATAGGTTGTAGTTTCATCCAATCTGATATATTTCACACCTTAAACCTCACCTGGACGAGAACATCGGGTTTGTATATGGTAATTTCACAACCTGAGTTCAATAATAGATTGAAGTTTCATCCAATATGATATATTTCACACCTCAAATCCCACCTGGATGAGAACATCGGGTCTGTATATGGTAATCTTGCAACCAGAGTTCAGTAATAGGTTGCAGTTTCATCCGATCTGATATATTTCACACCTCAAATCCCACCTGGATGAGAACATCGGGTATGTATATGGTAATCTTGCAACCTGAGTTCAGTAATAGGTTGCGGTTTCATCCGATCTGATATTTTTCACTCCTCAAACCTCACCTGGACTAGAACATAGGGTCTGTATATGGTAATCTTGCAACCAGAGTTTAGTAATATGTTGCAGTTTCATCGAATCTTATATATTTCACACGTCAAACCTCACCTGGACGAGAACATCGGGTCTGTATATGGTAATATTGTAACCTGAGTTCAATAATAGGTTGCAGTTTCATCTAATCTGATATATTTCACACCTCAAATCCCACCTGGACGTGAACATGGGTCTGAATACGGTAATCTTGCAACCTGAGTTCAGTAATAGGTTGTAGTTTCATCCAATCTGATATATTTCACACCTTAAACCTCACCTGGACGAGAACATCGGGTTTGTATATGGTAATTTCGCAACCTGAGTTCAGTAATAGGTTGAAGTTTCATCCAATCTGATATATTTCACACCTCAAATCCCACCTGGATGAGAACATCGGGTCTGTATATGGTAATCTTGCTACCAGAGTTCAGTAATAGGTTGCAGTTTCATCCAATCTAATATATTTCACACCTCAAATCCCACCTGGATGAGAACATCGGGACTGTATATGGTAATCTTGCAACCTGAGTTCAGTAATAGGTTGCAGTTTCATTCGATCTAATATATTTCACACCTCAAACCTCACCTAGACGAGAACATCGGGTCTGTATATGGTAATCTTGCAACCTGAGTTTAGTAATATGTTGCAGTTTCATACAATCTTATATAATTTTACACCTAAAACCTCACCAGGACGAGAACATCGGGTCTGTATATGGTAATCTTGTAACCTGAGTTCAATAATAGGTTGCAGTTTCATCTAATCTGATATATTTCACACCTCAAATCCCACCTGGACGTGAACATGGGTCTGAATACGGTAATCTTGCAACCTGAGTTCAGTAATAGGTTGTAGTTTCATCCAATCTGATATATTTCACACCTTAAACCTCACCTGGACGAGAACATCGGGTTTGTATATGGTAATTTCGCAACCTGAGTTCAGTAATAGGTTGAAGTTTCATCCAATCTGATATATTTCACACCTCAAATCCCACCTGGATGAGAACATCGGGTCTGTATATGGTAATCTTGCTACCAGAGTTCAGTAATAGGTTGCAGTTTCATCCAATCTAATATATTTCACAACTCAAACCTCACCTGGAGGAGAACATCGGGACTGTATATGGTAATCTGGCAACCTGAGTTCAGTAATAGGTTGCAGTTTCATTCGATCTAATATATTTCACACCTCAAACCTCACCTGGACGAGAATATCGGGTCTGTATATGGTAATTTCGCAACCTGAGTTCAGCAATAGGCTGAAGTTTCATCCAATCTGATATATTTCACACCTCAAACCTCACCTGGAGGAGAACATCGGGACTGTATATGGTAATCTTGCAACCTGAGTTCAGTAATAGGTTGCAGTTTCATTCGATCTGATATATTTCACACCTCAAACCTCACCTAGACGAGAACATCGGGTCTGTATATGGTAATCTTGCAACCTGAGTTCAGTAATAGGTTGCAGTTTCATACAATCTTATATATTTTACACCTAAAACCTCACCAGGACGAGAACATCGGGTCTGTATATGGTAATCTTGCAACCTGAGTTCAGTAATAGGTTGCAGTTTCATCCGATCTAATATATTTCACACCTCAAACTTCACCTGGACGAGAACATCGGGTCTGTATATGGTAATCTTGCAACCTGAGTTCAGTAATAGGTAGCAGTTTCATCCGATCTGATAAATTTCACACCTCAAACCCCACCTGGACGAGAACATCGGGTCTATATATGGTAATTTTGTAACCTGAGTTCAGTACTAGGTTGCAGTTTCATCCAATCTGATATATTTCACACCTCAAACCTCACATGGACGAGAACATCGCGTCTGTATATGGTAATCGTATAACCTGAGTTCAGTAATAGGTTGCAGTTTCATCCGATCTAATATATTTCACACCTCAAACCTCACCTGGACTAGAAAATCGGGTCTGTATATGGTAATATCGCAACCTGAGTTCAGTAGTACGTTGCAGATTCATCCAATCTGATATATTTCAGACCTCAAACCTCACCTGGACGAGAACATCGGGTCTGTATATGGTAATCTTGCAACCTGAGTTCAATAATAGGTTGCAGTTTCATCCAATCTGATATATTTCACACCTCAAATCCCACCTGGACGAGAACATGGGTCTGAATACGGTAATCTTGCAACCTGAGTTCAGTAATAGGTTGTAGTTTCATCCAATCTGATATATTTCACACCTTAAACCTCACCTGGACGAGAACATCGGGTTTGTAAATGGTAATTTCACAACCTGAGTTCAATAATAGATTGAAGTTTCATCCAATATGATATATTTCACACCTCAAATCCCACCTGGATGAGAACATCGGGTCTGTATATGGTAATCTTGCAACCAGAGTTCAGTAATAGGTTGCAGTTTCATCCGATCTGATATATTTCACACCTCAAATCCCACCTGGATGAGAACATCGGTTATGTATATGGTAATCTTGCAACCTGAGTTCAGTAATAGGTTGCGGTTTCATCCGATCTGATATTTTTCACTCCTCAAACCTCACCTGGACTAGAACATCGGGTCTGTATATGGTATTCTTGCAACCAGAGTTTAGTAATATGTTGCAGTTTCATCGAATCTTATATATTTCACACGTCAAACCTCACCTGGACGAGAACATCGGGTCTGTATATGGTAATCTTGTAACCTGAGTTCAATAATAGGTTGCAGTTTCATCTAATCTGATATATTTCACACCTCAAATCCCACCTGGACGTGAACATGGGTCTGAATACGGTAATCTTGCAACCTGAGTTCAGTAATAGGTTGTAGTTTCATCCAATCTGATATATTTCACACCTTAAACCTCACCTGGACGAGAACATCGGGTTTGTATATGGTAATTTCGCAACCTGAGTTCAGTAATAGGTTGAAGTTTCATCCAATCTGATATATTTCACACCTCAAATCCCACCTGGATGAGAACATCGGGTCTGTATATGGTAATCTTGCTACCAGAGTTCAGTAATAGGTTGCAGTTTCATCGGATCTGATATATTTCACACCTCAAACCTCACCTAGACGAGAAAATCGGGTCTGTATATGGGAATTTCGCAACCTGAGTTCAGTAATAGATTGAAGTTTCATCCAATCTAATTTATTTCACACCTCAAACCTCACCTGGAGGAGAACATCGGGATTGTATATGGTAATCTTGCAACCCTAGTTCAGTAATAGGTTGAAGTTTCATCCAATTTGATATATTTCACACCTCAAATCCCACCTAGATGAGAACATCGGGTCTGTATATGATAATCTTGCAACCAGAGTTCAGTAATAGGTTGCAGTTTCATTCGATCTGATATATTTCACACCTCAAACCTCACCTAGACGAGAACATCGGGTCTGTATATGATAATCTTGCAACCTGAGTTCAGTAATAGGTTGCAGTTTCATTCGATCTGATATATTTCACACCTGAAACCTCACCTGGACGAGAACATCGGGTCTATATATGATAATCTTGCAACCTGAGTTCAGTAATAGGTTGCAGTTTCATTCGATCTGATATATTTCATACCTCAAACCTCACCTGGACGAGAACATCGGGTCTGTATATGGTAATCTTGCAACCTGAGTTCAGTAATAGGTTGCAGTTTCATACAATCTTATATATTTTACACCTAAAACCTCACCAAGACGAGAACATCGGGTCTGTATATGGTAATCTTGCAACCTGAGTTCAGTAATAGGTTGCAGTTTCATCCGATATAATATATTTCACACCTCAAACCTCACCTGGACGAGAACATCGGGTCTGTATATGGTAATCTTGCAACCTGAGTTCAGTAATAGGTAGCAGTTTCATCCGATCTGATATATTTCACACCTCAAACCTCACCTGGACGAGAACATCGGGTCTATAGATGGTAATTTTGTAACCTTAGTTCAGTAATAGGTTGCAGTTTCATCCAATCTGATATATTTCACACCTCAAACCTCACCTGGACGAGAACATCGGGTCTGTATATGGTAATCGTAAAACCTGAGTTCAGTAATAGGTTGCAGTTTCATCCGATCTAATATATTTCACACCTCAAACCTCACCTGGACTAGAACATCGAGTCTGTATATGGTAATCTCGCAACCTGAGTTCAGTTGTACGTTGCAGTTTCATTCAATCTGATATATTTCAGACCTCAAACCTCACCTGGACGAGAACATCGGGTCTGTATATGGTAATCTTGCAACCTGAGTTCAGTAATAGGTTGAAGTTTCATCCAATCTAATATATTTCACACCTCAAACCTCACCTGGAGGAGAACATCGGGATTGTATATGGTAATCTTGCAACCCTAGTTCAGTAATAGGTTGAAGTTTCATCCAATCTGATATATTTCACACCTCAAATCCCACCTATATGAGAACATCGGGTCTGTATATGATAATCTTGCAACCAGAGTTCAGTAATAGGTTGCAGTTTCATTCGATCTGATATATTTCACACCTCAAACCTCACCTGGACGAGAACATCGGGTCTGTATATGATAATCTTGCAACCTGAGTTCAGTAATAGGTT